>NW_024425452.1:1832339-1852871 GCF_017311325.1 Ursus maritimus | reverse complement strand
CCCCCCCCCCCCCCCCCCCCGCCATCCAGCATGGAGATTCTCTTTCCCTTCTGGCCCTGAGCTCCTTAAGGGCTGTGCTCTCTCACCCTTACCCTTGACATAACAGCCTCCCAAATCCTATTCCTTGTTTTAGTCCAGAACAAGGCATTTAGTGAGCACGCAA
This sequence comes from Ursus maritimus, assembly GCF_017311325.1. Lineage (NCBI taxonomy): Eukaryota > Metazoa > Chordata > Mammalia > Carnivora > Ursidae > Ursus > Ursus maritimus. The sequence continues at coordinate 1,852,708 of NW_024425452.1, read as the reverse complement.
TAAATGTTGGTTCAGTTGAACTGGATTCCAGTGAGGGGTAGCCCCCTCCAACCAGCCAGCCCGTTCTATTTTAGAAAGTCTCTCATCGTTATGAGGTGACAATGCCGGCTCTTCATAATTACCACTCTTGGGTGATGGGGCATGGAGGTCTACGCCTCGAGGAGGCCCCCAGCGTCACACTGGTCACGACCATGTCTAGTGACATTTCTTTACTCCTCCGTTGCTACGCTCGTGACTGCCCCATGCTCCCAGTGTTTGGTTCACCTGTGACCCCCACACCATGTCCTAGGTACCGGATGCCCATTTTACCAGGGACCTTCACAGACATGACAGCACAACCCAGAGGATGAGGTGCCTGTGTGTCGGGCTGGCTCCATCCTGCCCCTCCAGGCCACAGCTGTGCGGGGAACCCACGTCAGCTCAGCCCGGCCTCACAGCCCTCCAACCCCCTGGGGACCTGGGAGGGAACCCCTAGCTACAGAGCCCCTGAAAGCTGAAGCCCTGCCATCTTACAGAGGAAATCCCTGGTACTCGAGAGATAATGTACCCTCTTTCGCATTTAATTTACAAACTACTTGCCCAACTCACACCTGCCCACGGCTTTCCTCCCAAGCAGGCTTTGGTGCTAAAAGTTCCTACCCAGGAATGTGTGTGTTGTCAGCTTTGCCTTTCAAAATCCTTCCTCTCCTTCCAAGCCAGCAGCCCTCTTGACGCCTCCTCCAGGCCCTCCTCATGGGATGTGGTCCTTTGTGAGGCTGGGACAAGGGCGAGGCAAGTGCGCATTTTAAGGAGGCGCGAACTCTGAGTCTACAAGGACCCTGAACGCTTCGGTGCCTCTCGCTGCCCTGGCTGCTGTGCTGGCCTCATCCCAATCCCAAATCCCGGTCCTTCCAGGCTCCTGCCAATGTTCCAATGGCCTGTAAACCGCTCCCAGTGTTCAAGGGCACATCCTAGTCACCTTTGTGACCCTGGGGCTTACCCCAGGGCTGGCACACAGCCGAGCTGGACAGAGGGGCAAACGAGTGTTCAGCAGCCTTGCCAGGCTCTTCTGGGCTCAGCGGGGAGGGGGTGGGGGGGTACAAGCAGAGAGGCACACCGGAAATGGGCTCTGACAGCAGTAATCAATAGTCGCTCTGTGAGCACAGCACCAAACTCTTTACATGGATTCTCTCTTCTAATCCTCACATTACCCTTTAAGGACGATATTATTATTAGTGCTATTTGTAGTGCAGCAACTGGAGTAAGGAGGGTAGTCGCCCCTTTAGGGGCAGGCGGCCGGTAAGGAACCAGGCTGGGCCTGACCCAGGCCTGGCTGACCCCGAGGCCCACACGCTATACTCCACGATGCTTACTATGCCCACTGTGCTGGAGGGGGGGGGCTTCCAGGTCATCTCTGCCCACCTTTCGTCAAGGGGCCGAGCTCCTGCCGGGCGTTCTGAGCTGCAGGGGAGCTGCTGAAGGCAAGGGCAGCCAGACCTCCCAGTTCGCCAGGAATGCCGCGGGGCTTTGAATGCTGGATTTTGGCATTCCCCTCCCTTAGCAGAGCTGAGGGTATGGCATTACTGGCTTCATGCAGTCACTCATTCATTCAAAACGATTCCTCTTATAGGTCAGGCTCTGAGTGTGCAAATAACACAAATAGAAACATCTGAAGCCCTGTAGAGCGGGGCCTCCTGCCCTCAGCACCACGGACACTGGGGGCTGAGAATTCTTTGTTGTGGGGCAGTGCCGGACATTGCTGGAAGTTCGGCGTATTAAGTCTGCTTCTGAGGACGTGGGGGTTCTCAGCCCATGGCTGTGGACATGAGGACCTGCTGAGCCCCCCGCCTTCGGTCTTGGCCACCTGGGCCCTGCACCTCAGGCCTGGGAGGCCGGTGTCAGGAGTGCTTTCAGAATGGCTGGGGGGTGGGGTTCTGACCAGAGACCCACAGAGGGAAGGGCGACAGCTTTGCGCATTGGGACTGAGTATCTACCAAGCGCCAGGCCCTAGCCACTCAGATCCGCAAAAGTTCGTTTTTTAAGAGCCGTTGGAGATGTCCCTCCCATTTCTGAGATGTGGAAAATGAGCCTGGAAGGCATGGAGGCATTTGTCTAAGTTCACGACGTTGGGGAGGTGGCATAGAAAGACCCTGCTGAGACTAGTTAGTGCCGGAACCAGGGCTGGAACACTCCCCCCGTCCTCAGCCCAGCCCGGGCCCTGCCTCGGGAGCCCTCCTGCCCTGGTCCACCTGTCGGCGATGCCCCAGTGGCTGCTACTGCAACATTTGGGGCCTGGGCGGGGGGCACCCAGCGCCTTCAGCACATCCAGGATGAGGCCATCACAGAAACGGGGGCAGAGGGACAGTCCCAGGAGGAGGAAGAAGAGGAAAGGGAAGAGGAAGAGAAGACACAGGGGGAGGAGGGGGAGGAGGAGGAAGAGAAGGAGAGGGGAGGAGGGAAGGGAAGCCTGGGCAGCCCAGCCTTGCCCTGCCCTTTCCAAGAGCCCAGCCAGGCTCCAGGTGACTAACCTCAGAGGGCTGAGAACACCCCATCACCAGCCCAGGGCCCAGCACTGGCCAGCTCTGAGGGGAGGGTGGGGCCTGAATGCATGCTTTCCAGGTTAACATCTGGTTTCATGTAACCATCTCCTCCCCTCTCGGGTTCTCCTGTCAAGTGCACTGGGTGGGGGGCTGTGGGGGGGTGCGGGGAGGAGGCATTATGGGTATGACTTTAGGGAAGTGGTTCACAACCAGGGCTCTTTTTCTCTCCTGGGAAAAACATTTGGCAATGCCCAGAGACATTTTTGCTCATCACAGTGGGGATGCTCCTGGCATCCAGTGGGGAGAGGCCAGGGATGCCGCTAAACTTCCTACTGAGCCAGGACAGCCCCCCAGTAAAGAGTTATCAGCGCACAATCTCAGCAGTGCCAAGGCCGAGGGGCCTGCCCCAGAGCTTTGAGGACAAGCCCTGACTCCCCACCTGCCTCCTGACTCCCGCGCTTAAGCCTCCCACTCCAGGGGGCAAGGAAGCTTAGAAGTCAAGTAGAGGGTGTCGCCAGCCCCTGCCCTCCCAGTACCCTATTTTTATTTGCACTGCCAGCTCGGGTCAAAACAAGGAAGTTGAATAGACCTCTCCCTCTCTGAGCCCCGGCCCGCAGGCAGACCCTGCCAAGGCCTTCCAGACACACACATCTACATGTTTGTCCCTTCTACCAGGATTTACAAGGGGGAAGAGGGTGAATCAAGGGTGGGGCTTTCCGAGTAGGGCCGGAAGACCTCGTATGGAGTATTTCTGCAGGTCCGGGGAGACACTGTCCTCTCCAGTACTTCAGGCCCACCAACACATCACTAGCCCAGCAGGAGCCGGACGGTCCACCATTAGCGCCTCACTCTTGGAGGGAAGGCCTGGCGCCCTCTTGAAATGCAAATGGCATTGGGTGAGGCAGCTGGTGAAGCCTCCCAGGGCACCTGGTCCTGTGGAATTTTCCCTGGGCTCTGGAGTGTGACGGTCTGAGCTCAGGGCCTCACTCTGCCCTTACAGGTCAGGCAACCTTGGGCAAGTCTCAGATCCTCCTTGAGCTTCTTGTCGGCAAAATGAGGATAATAAGGCTCTCTCCCTCACCAGTGTGCCGTGGGGGAGCAGTGAGTGTGGGAACTGTGGGAGCATAATGCAAATAGTAATTATGATTAACCTCTTCCCGCGGGTACCCGTAGGTAGGTTTTGAACACACTTGGCTTTGCGAGAGCGTGGTGGTGTGCACTGGGGGCAGAGGGGCTGGGAAGGGAGCGGATGAGGAGGCCAAGCCGGGGCCTTAGCTTCCTCGTGAGACTGTCTAGCATGGCGGCTTGGAGTTCAAATTCCAGCTCCACCACTCGCACTTGGTGGCCGATCTTTTGGGAATTTCTAATCCTCAGTACCTCAGTTTTCCTACCTATAAAGTGGGAACAACTAAAGTATCTACCTCATAGGGTTACCATGAGGATTTCATGAGACATCCAACATAAAGTGCCTAGACCTCTCGAACCACTTAATAAACTTTAGCTATCGTTGCTACTTGTTACAACGGAGGCCCCCAGCTCCCAGCCACACGGGTGGGCCAGGCTGGGGCCTTCAAATGCTTTCCGGTCAATCAGACTTCTTAATGCCCTTGGGCAACCCTGTGATGTCATCCCACCTGGTACATCCTTGACCAGGGCCTTTCTTGTCGATGAGATGGAATTTCTGGTGGTCGGGGGCTCCAGAGTCTCCCAGGACCTCTTGGGAAATACTGGGAGTGCCCAGGCGTTGGGGGGGAATTTGCGTAGGCAGGGGCATTGTGACGCCTCTTCGACAGCACAATTCCTTCTGTCTTCCTAAGGAGACACAGGGGCAGGGCTGGGGGCTGAAGTGTCAAGGCCTGGAAGGGTCTTTTCACCTTGACACTGATCCACTCTGCAGTGCCCTCTTCCCACAATCTCTCAGGACCTGTGACCTGTAGGTAGTGGGGTGAGTAGAGAGAGGAGGAAATTATCCTGGTTATTCAGGTACCTTCAAAAATCTTAATGACCCCCCATCGAGTCATCAGAAATTACTGGCGGGAGGGAATGTATCCAACCAACTCTCCCTTCTCTTTCTGTCTCCCCCAAGTTACAGAGGTGATGGCTGCAGGGAGGGAGGAAGGGGTGGATGGATGCATGGACAGACGAAGGAGTGGGAGAGTGTATGGGCAGGATAAGTGTTGGGAGGTAGCTAGACGGGGACGGGCAGATGCCCCCGATCTGAGCCCTGCTCACCTTTTGAGCCTCATCTCTTGCTAGGTTCCCCTCGCTCTATGCAGTAGCTAATTTCCTAAACGTGCCCCGCTCTCCCCACTCCAAGCCTTTGCATATGCCATTCCACGGATGGGTGGCTGGGTGGTGTGGCCGTGGGTGAAGGATAGACAGGCGGTCAGTAAATGGCTAGATGGGTGGATAGTTATGCTGTAGAAGATGGGATGGCAGGCCCAAGAGTCGGACTCCTTGAGCTTGAATCTGGCTCTACCGTTTTACTAGTTGTATGACCTTGGGCAAGTAGTTGGCTTCTCTGTAGTTCTGTTCGTTCATGTGGAAAATGGGCAGACTACAGGTGTCTACCTAGGGGTGGGCAGAGAGCTCAGGACGGTGCCCTGCAGAGTAAGCACTCAGGAACTATGAGCTGTTATTATGGGTGGGCAGGTAACTGGATTGATGGGTAGGTGGCTGAATGGGCCATCCTGTCCCCGTCTTCGAAAACCAGACCCTCCCAACACCAGACTCGGTGGGAACCTTCCAGGAATGTGTCAGAAATCCCACAGGTAGGAAGGGACCTGGTTTCTCCCTGGGGCCAGAGGGGACGGAGGCAGAACAAGCCAGTGACCTCCTGCCTCCTGCCACACTGGCTTGGGCTGGGCCCGGGACTGGTTTCCTTTCTGGTACTGCGTCAGCACTGACTGTTGGTTACGGGGCGGACTTTGGGGCCCTATGGCAGACCGGGAGCTGGGTGTTGACGACATGTGCACTGCTCAGATCTCACACCCTGATGGTAATGACCCTTAATTTCTGAGAGGTTGGGAGGGCCCAGGAGGGGAGGCTGGAGGAGAAGAGGGAGGGGGAAGAGTGGTAATCAGGGCTTACCCTCTCGGAACCCCTGACAGGGATTTCCACGGCTCTGGGGCGATGACGGCTTGCTTGAGAGAGGGAAGGAAGGTGGGAACAGGGCATTCTGGATGGTGTGGCCGGCATCACTGGCTCTGGGGAAAGCAGCCTGCCTCTTGGCCCAGGGCCTGAGGCACCTGTCAAGAAGGAGCCCAGGAGGCAGGCAGGGGTTCAGGGGAGCAGGGCACTACAACGTAGCCCACTCTACACCTTGTCTCAGCCCAAGGGGGAGGTGCTGGGCTAGGTGCCAGGTGACCTGAAACGAATCCCATGGGCTCTCTGGGCCTCAGTTTCTATATGTGCACAATGAGGACGTCCGGTCTCTCCATCTTGGACATTTGAAGGAAGGGGAACCGAATCTCATCCTGAGGACTTCTGACAGGACCCCTCCCCAGGACTGACCATAGGCCTGGACCCTGCCAGGAGTGTCCCCAGCCCGGGCTGTGCCACCCTCTTGGTGGGAACCTCAAGACGGGGCATGGTGGGGGAGACCTCCTTTAGGAAGGCCTGGCCAGTCAAGCCATAGCTGTCTTGTTTCAGTTGTCAATCACGGAATGGTTAAGATCATGGAGAGCCCGGGTGACGTGGTCAGTTACGCATCCGATTCTTGGTTTCTGCTCAGGTCATGATCTCAGAGGGGTGAGATCAAGCCCCGCATTGGGATCCGTGCTCAGCGGGGAGTGTGCTTCTCTCCCTCTGCCTCTCAAATAAACAAATAAATCTTAAAAAAAAAAAAAAAAGGAAGAAGAAGAAGAAGATCACGGCCTCTGCGCCTACTGTGCCTGGGTTCAAATCCCAGCACCGCTACTTCTCAGCTATGTGACTTGCCTAAATCACTTAACCTGTCTCTGCCTCAGTCCCTAGTCTGCAAAGTGAGGCTGTTAATAGAATCGACCTGGAGGGCCGCCTCCTCGCCGTGAGCTTCGAGCAGTACCTGCTTCCAGGTAGCTGCGGGCAGCTCTCTTGTTATTATTTCTGAACTCCAGACCACACCGACTCAGTCCTGCCTCCTGGAAGACCACGTTCCTCTGACTTCTCTGTCATACTCCAAGCACCATCTCATTTTATTCATCATCAAAGTGGCTTCAGGGTAAGGACTGACCTGTACTCTTCAGTGGGCACTTGAGAAGGATGGAGAGAGCTGGTGAAGTCCACAGCCCACCTGGAGCACAGGAAACTCACCCGGCACCCACACAGCTTGCCACACACAGCCCCCCCCCCACCTCCCTGCTGCCAAAGTGCCCTCCCACCGCCTTGCTCTACGTAGGTCTGGTTATTTGGACAGTCTTTCCAGCCCTCCTTGCCTGCTGTGTGATTTGGACAAATGACCTAACCTCTCTGATCCTTCTTTGTTTTTCCTCTGTTGGACTTCAAGTACAGAGGGATGAGTTGTTCGTACCCCTTGTTCATGGTGTGTTATCAGCCCTGGTCTCTGGAGGCCGCCTCTCTAGCACTCATTGTCTGCCTTCATCTCCAGTCCCCAACCATGTCGCTGCCTGCCCCAGCCAGAGGCGACCGCCCTAAAGTACTTAATGAGTATCTTCCTGTCCCATATCCTTCCTTATAAAATATATGTATTGTTGTTTTGCGCGCAGGTCGTCTCCATTACATTAGCGGCATGGTGTGTTTTAGATCTCATTCTGTTTACTTTGATGGCTCCCTACTGTTTTTAAGATCCAGCACCTGGCTCCCCGCTTTCCATCGCCATGTAGCCCACACAGAGCACCTAGCGTGTTTTATGTCTCTGCGCCCCCGCCAGGACTCCCAGGGCCTCCCACTCCCCATCCCCACAGATAACACCGCAATGATATCACACCCTTGGCCCTCTTTGGGGTGGTTTCTTTGGGGCATATTCCTAAGAACAGAATTGATTGGTCATAGATTAGGAGTAAACATCACTTCAAGTCTTCTTTTCTCCATCCGTGAGTGCATCCTTCCGTCCCCGTGGCGCTGATGACGGTAGTGGGTTAACACATGCGGCCCCCCGGCCCCATGGCTGACACAGGAGAGATGCTCCGTGGCTGTTCCCTCCAGACCTCAGGCAGAGCTGGAGGTAGGCCAGCCCTGGGTGGGCTCCCCGAGAAATGCAACCAGAGCTCAAAGTCCCAGCTCAAAGGTTGGCCTGCAGAGCCCGTGAGAAGTGTGTGCGGCTGCGCTGATTGCTAGAGGTACGGACTCATCTGGAATGTTTGAAGCTCCCATGGCCTGGGTGCAGGTCCTGGTGTGCCCGGGGAAGGGCTTACTACATCCCATTTCTCACTCTGTCCTGGGGGCCAGAGTAAGCTCCTCACACGGGAGATGCCAGACAGCCGTATTTGTTCTGCCCCCACTCTGCCAGCCAACGAGCATTTTCACCGGATGTGAAACCACAGCTGTGTACTGGCTACAGACAGAGAGACTGAGGCTCCGGATAGCTCCATGGTCTCACAGGAGGTTGGGGAGGAAGTGGCTCTAGACTAGGCATCCCCAGGCTCTCCCCTCTCGGACTCTTCAAAAGAAAATGTTTTCCATATTAAATTATGTTATTATCTATGGACTTTTCAGTTAAAACAAATGACCTACCAGCAGAGCACATTACTAAAAAGTGAAAAAGCAAAAAAACAGAAAACCCACATGTAGTCCCGGCATCCCAGCTGAATCTTCTCCATGGTTCTGCTCCCTTCCAGTCCCCGGCCACTTACAAATCCACTTTCCACATGTATAGTGCAATCTACATGGAAGTTTTGTTTTTTGCACTCAGCAACCTTTTTTTTTTTTTTAAACACGTGCACACACACACACACACGTTATTTCAGATGGTGGGGTGTGTGTTACAATGGGATGTTTTTGCTGGGCTCTCAAGGTGATCTTGCAGACACCTGCCCCACCCTGTCTCCCGGGCCCCAGTGGAATTTTCCTTCTTGAGGTTCTTTTGTTGAATTGTCATTGCCCTCTTGCAGCCTGGTAGGTCCTCTGTTCTGTCTTTGCTGTTCTCTGCTTAGCCCCTCTGCCCAGAGTCAGGGTAGGGACGGGGGCGGGAGCGTGCAGCTACCTGAAGCCACTATCTTGTTGAATCTCGTAATAACCTGACATTCACAGCCCCTGTTAATGTCACTCAGACAGATGGGAGCTCAGTCGTGGCCACACCCTGGCTAAACAGCAGAGTCAGGATTCAAACCTATTCCCCAGCCGGGATCCTTCCCACTATGACACGGTCCTCTCTCAGCAGAGCCCACGGTGACCAAGGGAAATGAGTCTCTTCCCAGCACCCCGCAACATACCACCCCCCACCCAGGGCTGGACTTGGATCTCCACACTCTCGGGGAACCGGGTAATGACTTTCTCTGAGCACCCCTCTCAGGATGTGGGAGTCCACCCCCACTGGACGTCATCTGAGCCTGACCTCATCTCCTGGCACCTGCCCAGCCCAGAGGAATGCCAAGGTCAGGGGATCGGAGCCCACCCTCCCCTGCAGGTGGAAGGAAACAGTTTCAGGAGCTGGTCTGGCATAAGGTGTCTCCAGCCTGGAACAAGAGGCTGGACCAGAGGGTCTGTAGCTCAGGAGCGTGTGGGAGCTGGGGGTGCTGACCTTCGCCCCCGCAGATGCCTGGCTAGGGGTGCAGGGGACCTCGGCACCTCCCCCGCACGGAGTGCATTCTCCCAGCCAAGAGTGCTTGGCTTTGTTGGATGTAGGCTGGGTCTCTGGGAAGACCACGGCTTCTGGGCCCCTCACCCCATAGTCCAGAAGTGGCCAGGAAAGTCGGCTCTTGGAGGTTCCTAAGTCACTGAGGAGCCGCGACTTAATTACAGGATTGGGTTTTGGCTGTTTCGAGGGGAGCATGTTATTTGGCTGTTTCTTTTACTGGGGGAGCAGGATGAGATGTTGTTATGAGCTGGAGGAGGGGCCCCGCCACAGCAGCAAAGGGCACAGGGCTTGACCCTGCCCCAGGGGACTCAGCCTCCAAAGCTGCCCCGGCCGCTGGGGCAGAACTGGCAGAGAGGGAGTGCCCATCGTTGAACCCAGGCCTTCCACAGACTGCCCCCCCAGCAGCCCCCACCAACGGGGACTGAAATCCGGGTGAAATGGGTGGGGAAAGGGCAAAAAGAACCTGACATTCAGACTCTGCAGCCTGCCGGCCTTCGGGTGTTCACGATCACACGGATTCCCCCTCTTCCTCCATTCTCGGCCGAAATGCACCCAGAAAGCGGGCGGGGTGGGGGGGCAGCAAGGCGAAGAAATGAACAAAAAAACGTGGGCACCAGGCCCTGTGCTGGCATGTCACACCCACGATCTTATTGAATCTTCCTGACAACCCTCTGAGGGGCACTAGGCCTCCCACACTACAGATGAGGACACCGGGGGCGCCTGGGGGGCTCAGTTGGTGAAGCGTCTGCCTTCGGCTCAGATCACGATCCCAGGGTCCTGGATGGAGCCCTGCATTGGGCTCCCTACAGACCTGCTTCTCCCTCTCCTTCTGCCCTTCCCCCTGCTCGTGCTCACGCACGCTCTCTCTCCATCTCAAATAAATAAAATCTTTTTTAAAAAGATGAGGAAACCGGCTAGAGCATTTTTTACTTTCCTATATGCAAAGTGTCCATCAAGACCTCCCTTTCTTCCAGAGAAATGTCCCACAGACTAAAAACTTTGCTCTGTTTCTACCACCGGCGCACAAGTCCTGCCCCCACTCCTCTCCTACTTGTAGTAACGAAGTAAGTAGCCGATTCACCGATTCACCGAGCAGCGAGCAGCCGAGCAGCCTCCCTTAGCCCCTCAGCCCGCCTCTCCTCTTCCTGCATCCTTCAGCCTGTGCCACATGAGTGTCCTCAAAGCACAACCGTCGGGGCGCCCGGCTGGCTCAGTCAGTGGAGTATGTGACTCTTGATCTCGGGGTCATGAGTTCGAGCCCCATGTGGGGTGTAGAGATTACTGAAAAAACAAACAAACAAACAAAACCCTACAGTTGTTACCGGTCACCAGCGCCTGCTCCGGGTAAGCACTGCTTCTAGACCAGAGCTGCTCAAACCTTAACGTGCTCCTGAGTCACCTGCGGACCTTGTTCAAACCTAGACCCTCTGCTGGGCGCCTTGGTCCATCAGCTCGCTGCATCTCATAACAAGCTTAAACCAATAACCTGTTTGACAGACAGACGGAGGCCCAGAGAGGTTGCCCCGTGTCTGGGATGGGGTTTCTACAGTGCTAGTCGATTCTACACTTCTAGTAAGATCCCAGGTGATACAGAGGCTGCTGATTCATGGACCATACTTGCAGGCTCTCCTGCCTACTTATTTTTCTTTAATTTTTTTATTCTTTATTTTTTTTTAAGATTTTATTTATTTATTTGAGACAGAGAGTGAGTGATTGAAAGCACAAGCCAGAGGAGGGGCAGCAGGAAGGGGCAAAGGGAAGGGAGAAGCAGACTTTGAGTGGGGAGCCTGATGAGGGGCTCGATCCAAGATGCTGGGATCATGACCCGAGCTGAAGGCAGACGCTTAACCGACTGAGCCACGCAGGGGGCCCATCTTCTTTATTTTTAATTGAAGTGTAGTTGACACACTTTTCTCTTTAGTTTTGAATAGCAAATACATTTACATGGCCGGAAAATGAAAAAGTATAAAAAGGCACTCAGTCGAAATTCTCCCTCCCACTTCTACCCCCCATCTGCCCAGTTCCCCCCATATCCACCCCCAGTAACCACTTCTAGTAGTTTCTTATGTATCTCTCCACAGCTTTCTGTGCCAGTACACACATAAGATCATACTTATCTTGCCCCAGAGAGTGGCAAACTACACACACTGTTTTGTCGCAGGTATCAGTGTATCTCGGAGATAACTGGACCCAGTCGGCTGACTCATTCTTCGGAGTGGCATTATTATTCCATTGTGTGGACGTGCCATAAGTTCCTTAACCAGTCATCTCCAGATGGACAATTTAGGTTGTTTCCAATCTTACCAACTGGTCTTTTTCAGTCCATGATACCCTGGCCAACCTTGCCGTGACCTCCCTCTCACCCCCCAGTTCCCAGCTTCCGCCACACTGAGCTCCTGCAATGTCCTTCACGCCCCCTGCACGTCCTCCCCCGATGCTCCAGCCCACCCTGACTGCTGCTGCTCTGAACCTCTGTCCCCCAGTCTCCTCCTTCTCATTTACTTCCCCTCTTCATTTCTTTTTTTTTTTTTTTAAGATTTTATTTATTTATTTGACAGAGACAGCCAGCGAGAGAGGGAACACAAGCAGGGGGAGTGGGAGAGGAAGAAGCAGGCTCATAGCGGAAGAGCCTGATGTGGGGCTCGATCCCAGAACGCCGGGATCACGCCCTGAGCTGAAGGCAGACACTTAACGACTGAGCCACGCAGGGCCCCCCCCTTCATTGCTCCACGTGTCTCTCTCTTGTCTCCCCAATAGATTACAGCAACTAGAATGTTGATGCCGTGTCTTTGATTTCTCTGGATCCTTCACGGCCCACAGCTGGCACAGAGAAGTTCTCTAGAATGGTGGAGGATTGCAAATGAATGGAGCCGCTCCCTGGTGGCTCTGCTGGGGCTGGTTCAAGGTAGAAGAGCCCAGGAGCTACCCTAGGTGGGAAAACTTCATGGCTCCGAGGTCTCCAAGAAAGTCTCCACCTCATGCCTGACTGTCTAGAGCACTTGGGCAGTTTATGATAATGTCCAGGGCAGGATAGGACATCTGGGTTTCCCTTGTGCCCTCCCCGTGTGGACGGTGGGAGGAAGCATGGTGCGGAGATTGGAGGGTGGAGGGATGGGTGGTATGCGTATGTGTGTCCTTCCCTTCCCTATTAACATCCTTGTCATCTTTCACGGGCCAGCTCAAGTCTCAAATCTTCCAAGAAGCGTTCCTGGACTTCTCCAGCCCATGCCGATTTCCCGTCCTCTGAATTCCTGCTGTGCGTATAGGTGACACCAATCACTGTTCTGAGCTCAGTCGTCATGGTCTACCACCTTGGGTCACGTACACCTCATCTCCCTGATGAGACCTCAAGATCCTTCAAGGTAGAAATAAAGCTTCTCTAATTTTCCTATATTCCCAGGTACCCCCAAACCCTCAACCCAGAACCAGGCAGCTGGGAGAGCCTCCATAACTGCTCCTGGAATGAATAGCAGTGGGTCTCAGGATTGCCGTGGTAGTTGGTGGGGTGAGACAGGGCTGACCACAGGCGTGTCTCCAACCAATAATATTTGGGGAATACAAGGGTTTCTAAAGATGCTCCTGTTTCCCCTACCCAAGCCCATCTGTTCCTCTTCCCTCTTGCTGGAAAACAATGACCTCACAGCCACAAGCCCCAAAAGCTCAACTCATCCTGTCCCTTAACCTGGAGCAAGTAAAGGGGACTTTAAAAAAATGTCACTGTCATGGAAAACAAAAGCAAGGGGTGGTACTAAATCAGAGCTTAAAGGCACACGACAAGCAAATGCAACGTGTGACTCTTGATTGGACTGTGGATTGGAAAAAAACTAAATAAAAATGACATTTGGGGGGTAATTGAGAAATTTTTAATACTTCAGTGTGATAACTCTTATGGTCACTTAGAAGAATGTCCTGATTCTTTTTTTTTTTTTTTTTTTATTCGACAGAGATAGAGACAGCCAGCAAGAGAGGGAACACAAGCAGGGGGAGTGGGAGAGGAAGAAGCAGGCTCACAGCAGAGGAGCCTGATGTGGAGCTCGATCCCATCACGCCGGGATCACGCCCTGAGCGGAAGGCAGACGCTTAACCGCTGTGCCACCCAGGCGCCCCATGAATGTCCTGATTCTTAGGCAATGGATATTGAAGTATTGGCATGCATGGGGAGATGGGCCAGGATATCTACACGTTTCCACCTTCAGCAAAATGAAAATGAAAACATAAAGGTGTGTGTGTGTAGAGAGAGAGAGAGAGGGCATGCGTGCAAATGCGGTAACATGTTGACAATCCAGGAGAAAGGTGTACAGGTGGTCATTTAATGAGTCTTCCAAAATTTTCAGAATGAAAAGTTGAAGGGGAACCACCTTTGATACAAAGAGCTGGACGATTGCAACTATCTGGGGGCACTCAGGGGGAAATATAGGGACTGTCTGTGACTGGTCACCCCCACCAGCTGTCCACTCCCTGCTACCAGGAAGTGTGGAAATCCAATCCCTTGGCTGGGCTCATCCTCTACTCTCAGCAACTTGCACAGTCTCCCAGTCATCAACTCCCAGGACCCCACCTAGGGCTGCGGCCACCAGGCACCCCAGCTAGGACTGTTCCCCCCAGCACCTTAAAGGGCCAGGGCTCCTCTCCCTGGGGGAGGGAACTGAACCCTAAGTGGGCTCGACACACCCTGAGTTTTTAAAAATTATGTTTACTTAACCCACCTTGAGTTTCTAAAAATTATATTCACTTCACTTTACAGAAAAGAGAATTTGATGTACCAAGAAACGCCCAGATTTAGTCGCCCCACATTCTCTTTGGAGCTCAGTCACTGTGGCTATTTTCCACCTTTGTCAACGGATAGGGATACTCCTTTATTGTTTTTCCTCCTTTATCTTTTTTTTTTTTTTCTCCTGATGGCCATTTCCTTATAATCCACTGCAGGCTCATGGCCCACAGTTTCGAGGGCCCGCAGACCCCTGCCGCCGGCCCGCTTCGGCAGCCAGTGCCCCAGTGCCGGACAAGGGTCCTTGCCGCAGCGCCCGTATTGACCTGGTCATGAACCTCCTTCGAAGTAGGGAACGAGCCCGCCTCCTCCTCCGCCCGGGGAGAGAAGGGGTGGAGGAGGAGGGCCCGCAGGGGACCTGGGGGAGGCCGGCGGCTCGTCTTCCAGGCTGGGCGTGGGCCCGGCGAGGTCCCCAGCCCACCGGGCCGTGCCAACAATGGCCTGTTGTGGAAGGAGGCGGGCAGGAATGCGGCCGGGGGAGTCGGGCGGCGGGGCGGGGCGGGGCCGGGGCTCGGCGGCAGCCACTTACCTGTCCAGGTAGCTCGCATTTCCAGGCGAGCGGCGGCGCCCGCAGCACCTGTCGCCGGTGCGCGCGGGCGGGGAGCCGGGCGGGGGGCATGGGCTGCTAGAGGCCCCTGGGGAGCCGGTGCGGAGTGGGGTCCGGGGCAGGGCGAGGCCGGGGGAGGGAAGGTCCTTCCCCGGGGGCCGCGCGGCCGGCGGCAGCATGAAAAAGAACCAGACGGTACAGGGCACCTTCAGCAAACTCTTCGGCAAGAAGCACGCCAACCCCCCCAGCACCTCCCTCTACGCCACCAACCCCCCCTGGATTTTCACCCAGGAGGCCCCGGAGGAAGGAAGCCGGGACTTCGGTAAGCGCGCGCGGGGTGGCGGGCCCCGGGCCCCGGGGGAGGCGGGAGGCGGGAGGCGAGGCCGGGAAGGAACACGTTGCAACCTGCGCACCGGCCGCCGAGGCGCTGCCGGGAAGGGGAGGCGGCCCGGCTGGGGTCCCGGGAAAGGGCCGAGGGGGCAGAGGTGCGGGGAAGGAGGGAGGCCCCTGCCGCTCGCCGCTGACCCTGGCCGCCGCCCGAGGTGATGATGTTCCCTCCTCAGGGAAACTTCTGAGTTACTGTTGTCAGAAGGGCTTCCTGGGGTTTATTCCCCCCAGCCGAGGACCGGGGTTAGGGGGATCCCTTCAGCCCTCGCCCTTTCTGCCGCGCTCTGTTCCTCCCCTGGCCCAGGTCACAGGCAGAGAGAGGGGCTGCTATCTGGGGTGCTGACACGCTTGGCTCTCTGCACGGGGGGCGGGCGGCCCAGGAACACTCAACAGGAGCCCCTGCTGGCAAGATGACCAGTGGGTGTGAGACACCAGAGTCCCTTCCTGGGGTCACAGGCTCTTGCCAGCTCGGCCTGGGGCCTGGGTTGTCTATGGGCTCAGACCCAGGAGCCCAAGATGGGACAGCAGAGGCCAGGGAGGCCCTCCTGACTGGCAGCCACCTCGCCCCTAGAGTTAGGGTGGTATACCTCTGCAGGTGCGTGGCCCAGCCCTGGCACTCTGGCTGTGGGTCACCTGGTCACCGCATCTTTTTGCAGTTTGTACCGTCTATAACTGAGGGCAAACCAGTGCGATGGGGACAGGAACTCACTTCCTGTGTATGAGCTGAAGCCTGGGGCCCAAAGACCATCACCCGTCACTGCTTTCGCTCCCCTGCCTTCATTGTCACCCCAGTGTCCTCCCTGATCTTCGTGGCCACGGTACCATGACCCACAAGAGGATGTCACAGCCTGAGCCCTGCCATTGGGTTCAGTTCAGCACCCGGGTTGTCACAGTGGGGACACAAGTCACCTGGACAGGAGAGGACAAACAAGATACCACCTCTTCCTGTCCCAAGGATCTCAGACCAGGGGGTGAACAGAGCTCCCATACATCTTTTTGACCATTCTGAGCCTTTGCTGTAAAACACGAAGTGCGTAAGGAGCAGAGAGGAGACACGACCTCTGCTTGGAGCAAGGGTTTGAGCTGAGAGGGAAGGGCATCAGCATTTTGCAGAGCGAACAGCAGAGCAAAGGCTGGGAGGGGCAGAGCAGTTTGGAGGCGCAGTTTAGGAGCTTACTAATACGTGTGTGCTGCCAAGCGTAGTAACTCTGTGGGGCCCGAACACCCCTCCTCGCCTGTGCAGCACTTACAGACCCCTTGTTAGGTGCAAGGTACCATTCTAAAGTCCGTATGTTGTTGACTTGTTGGACCCTCACCCAACAATCCCCATGGAGTCAGTGAGGCAGGTACTGTTCGTCAGATGGAAACTGAGGCACAGGGAGGTTAAGTAACACGCCCAACATCACACAGCTTTACAAGGCCGTGCCAGGATTTCCTTGTATACAATTCAATGATTATTAGGAGACTTACTGAGTTGTGCGACCATCACCACAATTCGGTTCGAGAACCCTTCCGTTACCCCAAAACTTCCCTCATGAGGCAGAGCCTATATTTGAACCCCACAGCCGGGCTCCAGAGACCACACTCTTAGCCAGCTTGCTGAATTAACTTAGCGGGAGGTGATTCAAGGGTGAATTTGACTTAAGAGGCACCTGCCTGAGAACACGTTTCCCGCCACCCCTCCCCCAACACACACACACACGCACACACACACACGCACACACACACCTTTCCTAAGTGGAGACTTCAGAAATGCTTTAGACCCTTCTCTGTATTTTTGCCTGCACTAATCAGGCTGCTGGTGGGGATCAGTCCCTCTGGTGAGGGAAGCGGAGGCATCATGCCCTGTCACCTAGGGCCAGCTGCAGCCTTCACCAGCCTGGGCAGGGCTGAAGCCCAGGGGGCAGTTCCTCCCATTCCCAGGGCAGGGCTGGGCCTCCAGCTGACTCAGCCTGGTTGCACCCTGCACATGGAGGGGTGGAAAACAACGTGCACCCAGGGGGATGGCTCCCAGTGTTTCCGGGGTGTTCCCCAGGATGTCAGTGGGTATGGCCCAGGGCCTCTTCCCTGCTGACAGAAGGGGCCAATGTTGGAGATTCTGTGATGGCATGGAGATACCAGACCTGCCTTTGTCTATAAAGTGAAGGCTAGCCACTCCCTGGGCCTCAGTTTTTTCTTCTGTGAAATGGGGATGGTGTCCAGATGGTCTACAGAATGGGTGCTTGAGGTTTGTACATGGCAGTGGTTTGAAGACCTTAAAAAGAAAAGACCGAAAAGCAAGAATTGGCCAATTATAGCCCTGGCTCAAGTCTGGCCCCTGGCCTGTTTCCACAAATAAAGTTTTATTAAAACAGCCAGTCATGCGCATGATTTACATATCGTTTGTGGCTGCTTTCATGCTACAGTGGCATTGTCGCTGCCATAGAGACCGTATGGCTCACAAAGCCCAAAATATTTACTAGCTGGGCCTTTACAGATAAAAAAGGATGACTACTGTATGATTTATTATGTTCAGGTCATTTCGACTCTGAGCGCTTCTTGACCTTACCTGCTACAGCATCTCCCCCTGACACAGCCAGAGACTGGAGGAAACTGAGGCCATCTTAAGGGTTAGGATTAGTATTCCGTAGTGTCCCCGAGTCTGTAACATTCTCTGAGATGCTGGTGCTATTTGGCCCCAGAGAACAGGTGGTGGAACGGAGGGGGAAATCTATGCAGAAGTGTGTACGGGAATTAAGGGGTAACTGGTAACTCTGTGGCTACAGCCACATAAAAATCTGTTTGCATAAGGGTAGGCTGGGCGCCGTGGCTAAAATGCAAACAGTCACGTGAAGGTGGTGATGGCTATGTTTTTCTTTAAACAATTTCCTTGACATATATTCTAATAACTATTAGGAGAGCTTCACTTAATACAAATGCAATCCTAATGAAGCCTCCTGCCTGCCCCCAGTCCACGGAGGGGTCTTAAAAGGCCGCACGATTGTTTTCGAAATGCTTAAGAAAGCAGAGATGTGGATCTTTGCGAATCCTTGACTAGGGACAAGCTGCGGCAGCCAGAAACAAGGGTGACTGTTCTTCTGGACTCCTCCCTTGCGCCTTGGATGAATTAGCCCACCTTCTTTATTCCCCCGCCATGCCCCCCCACCCCAGCAATGGGTCGTCCTCTATTTCTTGCCTTGTTCCTCCAAATGTAAATTGCTCTTGTTACAACGACATAGGACGCTTATTACAGATGCAGATTCTTGCGGTCCCACTCAGGCACACAGTGTCAGAATCACTGGGCCAGGGCCCGGGGTCTGGATTTTTCACCAGCTCTTGGGTGATTCTGTTGTAGGGGGAGACTGGAGATTTGTGGGGTTTCCTTCCCTAGATGGGGTATGGCTATTCTCTTTCCTCCTAGGACTTCCTGCAGGCCTAAATAAATGTGCAGGGACCGGAGCCAGCTCCTGGCCGGAGAACCCCAGTGGTCCCCAGGGTTGGCTGCTGGTTCTAGCAACCCTGCTCCTGGGGGCCCCTGACCTTGTGTCTCAGGCCAGACTGAAAGGTAGGAAGCTGTGAACCCCTGGAGCTGAGCGTGTATTTCCTGCCTGGGCCAGGCTGGCACCAGCCTCCCGAAGGCTGACCTGGGCCTTGCAGGGGTGTGAAGGAGACTGTTGTTTACTCCTGTCTCCAGGAGGTGCGCTGCAGTTTGCTGGCCGGTCAGTGCACACATACACGCCCATTGTCCAAGCTCCCCTTGTCCCTGTGGTTCAACTCCAGAAGGCTCTCCCTTGACCACAGCAGACCAGCTACGGGTGCCCCTTCTCTCCCAGCCAGTACATTCGTAACATTAACAATAATATCATCATTATTATCAGTTATTTACTGACCCAGGCACCATGCTAAGAACTACATACGTTTTCTCAAATGAGGAAACAGTCAAAAGGCTCAGGTAGGTGAAAAGCCTCAGTCATTTCAGCTCAGGGCAGCTCAAATGTTAACCTGCCTGGGGCGTGTGAAGATCAGATTCTGATGCGGTAGGTTCGGGTAGGGGGAGACTGCACTTCCAGGGTCCCCAGGTGGAGTCCTTGGGCGGGGCGGGTCTGCGGTGGGTCCTAACTAGGAAGCGGAGGGCCTGGTCTGCGGAGCAGCCCCTCCAGGCCCCACCCCCAGGGCCCCGCCCCTCTGTCCCCTCTCCTCTACCTGTGGCTTCCTGCTCAGGCCCAGCCCAACCTTCAGCGTCCCCTCTGCCCTTGGACAAAGGCCTCTCTCTGGTGCCTGGGTCAGGCCTGCTGGGGCTTGCTGGGACAGACTGGCCTTTTCAGGTTCCTGTCATGTGGACCTGTTAATTAGCAAGGAAGGGCCTCATTAATGTCATTTGTAGGTTACATTTGTGGGGCCCACCTGCTGCTTCTCTGAAAGGCTGGGGCTCCTTAGCGACCAAGGATTGGGTGCTCCATCTCTGTGGGGTGGAGGTGGGTCTGTTTGGGGGTTCTGGGTTATTCTGTGTCAAGGCAACAAACTCCCTTGGGTACAGTCCCACCCCTCCTAAGCCCCTGGGATTAGACCCGGGGCCAGTGCTCTTGGGACCATTTGGGGGCTTCTGGAAATTTGGGGCCCCACACCATCACCCCAGCCCTCCTCTTGTCCCTGCCAGCTCCTTTCCCTCCTCTGATTTTGGGAAGCTTCCTGCGACGTAGGAGTAATGATCTGCATTGGACAGGTAGGGAAACAAAGCTTGAGAAAGTGCTCAGAAATCCCCGGACGACACATCGAGGAGCCGCTGTGTGACCCCAGATCTGATTCCTAGGTCCACTTGTTTCCTCTAGACTGCACCCCATGTTGAGTGACTGGAAAAACAGGAGACGGAGTTAAGAGATCCCAGATCTCCGCATTATTTCCCTGCTGTGCTGGCTGTGGCCAGAGGCGTTGCCTGGGCTCGAATCTTGGCCCCTTCCGCTCTCCAGCTGTAGGACCTCGGGCAGGGGACCTAACCTTTCTGAACCTCGGTTTCTTCATCTGCAAAATGGGAATAATAAGAGTGCCTCCCCCAAGGTTTGTGAATGGGAATGTACAGAGTGCTTCGAATGGCGCCAAGCTCATAATACACGCTTAATAGATGCTAGACATTCGCATTTCTTTATTAATTTTCTCTCTAGTTCAGACCTGTCTAGGATTTGGGGAAAGAGCTAAAGGACGGTCCCAAGCCTCAGCCTCCACAGAGACTTGTGGCCGCTTTGGAGCTGGGTGAGGAAGAGCATTTTATCAGGCTTTCGACCCTGAACTTGGGAGGAAAGACATGCCAAAGACCCAGTGAGACGCTGCTCCTTTTGGCAAGAAGGGGAGAAAGGGGAGGCTGGGAGGGAGGCAGCAGCTGTGCCCAGCCCTCAGCTTCCCCAGAGCAGGCCACCCCACCCACCCCACCCTCTACAC
>NW_024425452.1:1726996-1832074 GCF_017311325.1 Ursus maritimus | reverse complement strand
CCCCCCCGCCTCCCCATGGCTCACCCCGGGGATACAGCTGTTTACCCTTCATTTGCTGTGATTCAAGCTCAGAGCCACAGCCTTGCCAGAGCAAGCTAAGGGGAGGGGCAGAGGGAGCGCAATGATGAGATTGGGGATGATGATGACGATAAGCGGCCCCCCCCAGTTATTGAGCAGAAAGTATCTGCTGGGCGCTGTGGTCCCCGGTTGTACACTGTGTCGCTCACGCAGCCTCACCCAGACCCCCAGTCGGGATCATCGCTCACGGTTATAAAGATGAGGAACAACCTCCAAGAGACCTAGAAACACGCCCAAGGCCCCTCAGTGAAAAAGCCAAGGAGCAGGGACGAACCACGCTCAGGGGGGCCCTAAACCCGCGCCTCCCCCGCTTCCCACACCGGTCTGCCTCCCCTCCCAGCTCCTTGCCTTGCTTTGGCCTCCTCAGAGCCCACGGAGCCTCAGCCTCGACGTCAATACCCTCAAGCCAACGGCAGGGTGGGGTTCTCCCCGAAAAGGCCATGGAGGAGGGGGGCTGCCATCCCCAGGGGGAGGTCTGAGGGGATGCCTCCCTGCTGAAACACGTGTGGCCAACAAGAGTTATTTCGGAACCAGGTTTCTGGATATTAGATGGTATTTATGTGAGCTCAGATCCTTGAGGAAGTGTAAATGAAAAGCTGCCTTTGTTTCCTGTCCATCTGTGAGAGAGAAATGTAACCAAACGCAAAGGGATCCTGGGCACAATCCTGTCAGAAAGAGGATTTCATCTGGCGGAAGCTGGGACTGTGTCAATAATCAGGTTTGGGTACATGGAGGCAGAGCCGAATGTCCTCCTTGTTTCTCGCTGCGCTCGTTTGAGGTGCGTCTGCTGGGCAGAGAGGCTTGTTTGTATCTGGACCGGGCTGTGGTCCACCTGGAACTCGGGCTCTGCTCAGACCCTGCTCCCAGGGCCTCCCAAGGCTTCCTGGCTGCTGGAATTGCCCCAGGGGTTTCCTGAAGATGCCCCCTTTCTCTGGAAGCTTCTGGGTCCATGGTGGCTCTCTGCGCTTCCCTGCCTTCTGAATCCCTCTGGGATGTCCCTCAGGTGTCCCTCTGGGCCGTGTGGCAAGCTCCCGACGACCTCCGAGATCCCCAAGGGCTCTCCTGGTGGGCAAGGGACAGAGTAAAAGGATAGACACAGAGGAAGTTTCCGAGTTTCAGCGGGGTGGGGGGATGGGGACAAGATACTAGGATGGCATCTTTTCTATGGAGCTCACTGTGTCCTCAGAGGGCAAGTTGTCCAGCCTCCTCTTTGTCACTCCCTCCACCTCCTCACTTCCCCTTCCCGCCTCAACAGGTGGCCTGGCCCTCCTTTACCTCGTCAGCTGAGGAGGGGCTGCTTCTCAGGAAGGCCCATTCTAGCATCCCTGAGACTGTGATTGGAGCCGAGTTCATTTACTTCCATGGGAAAATCCCCAAGTTGGACACTGTCGTCTTTCTGTTTATTTTGGACCTTGATCTTGAGGCTTAGAAAGCCCTGGCCCTGACCTTGAACCCATGGAGGACCCAGCTCATGGTGGTGGCCCCTCTTGCCTCGCCTGCTGGTGTGCCTTTACCAGTCAGGAACTGAGCCCAGGCATGAGGGGCCCAGGGAAAGTCTGGCAGGTTCCAGTCACACGTCTTTTTTGTTTTGGTTTTTTTCTTAAAGCGACATACATTTATTATCTGAAATTCTGTAGGTCAGAAGTCTGACACCGGTCTCAGGGGGCGAACATGACCGTGTCTGTCAGACTGTTCCTTCCTGGAGGTTGTAGAGGACAGTCTGTTTTCTCAGCTTTTCCAGCTTCTAGAAGCCACCTACATTCCTTGGCTCATGGCCCCTTCCATCTTCAGGGCCAGCAGTGGCCGGTGGAGCATTTCTCACATCCCACCACCCCGACTCTGTCACTACACTTCCTGCCCTGACCCCCAGGCACACCTCTTAGAACTGGGGAACCAAACTGGATTTCCAAGAAGCGCCCTCGTCGGGAGGGAGCCATTGGGAGGGAGCCACCAGGGCCTTCTGCCCCTGCCTCAAGCACAGCCTCTTGCCCCAGATCGGTTTCCCAGAGAACGACTGTATTTTTAGAAAGGGTTCCCCTGCTGAAAACAACCACAAACCAAGCCGACAGTGCCTCCCAGTCAGGGCTGAGTCATGGAATCTATGAGGTAGGTAGAACCATGGAATCTGTGAGGTGGTTAGAGCCCTTGCACCTGCGTGGGGGTCGGGTTCGGCTCTGCCCCAGCCTGGGAGTGCCCGGGGGCAAGCTTCACCCCCCAGAGCTGCTCCAGTGTTATAGCCAAGACTGTCTTACCCCCAAATAGCCCCCCCCCGCCCCTTGCACCCCATCCTCCCATCCACACCCTGTACTTGGCGGGGTTAGGATTCCCTTACTCTGGAAGCAGAGCATGTAATGGTTCAGAGATTAGCCCTGGAGCAGAAACCCTGGCTTCATCACTTACGCTGAGGCTTTGAGCAAATTCTTAGACCTCTCTGTGCCCCCATTTCCTCATCTGTAAAATGGGAATGATGACTGTACCAATTGCATGGAACTGTTTAAAAAATTAAGTAAGTTAATAATGTGCAAGATGCCTAGAACAGCGCCTGGCCCATTACAGTTGCTCAATACGTTTTACCTATTATGATGTATTACTACTGTGACAGTGATCCCCTTGCGAGGTGCTCCCTTCCAGAACTCCTAGACACACAGCAACACCAGCCATCAACGCCATGACAATTCAGCTCTAGAAAGGAGGCTCCGCAGACCTCAACACTAGTGCAGAGACGAGATGATTAGAGAAAAGCTCAGCCCGGGAGCGCGCCTCCCTCGCTATCTCTGTGTGAATCCCACCCCACCCCCAATCCTAGTAAGGGCCCAGCAGCCATATCACGCATGTCAGATTTAGGACTTTGGTGTCCACACAGCACTATCTGGGGAATGTCCTGGGAGATTCTGGTGTCAACATGCAAACTCTTAGAGGCCACAGAGAATCAGGTGGACCTTAGCGGTAGCGTGGTCAAGCTTTCCCATTGTCTCTACTTTTGTGGTTTCTGATTGGGCCAAATCTGCACTCTTATGCTTCCCCTCCCCTCCCCCACCTGCCCCCTGGCACCTTGATCTCCAGGCTCGGGTGTGGAGCCTGGTAGGGACTGGGCGGCCATGGCTTCCCGGAGGGCGCTGGGCAGGGCACTGCTGGGAACTGGAGTTCCTGGGGACTGTGGCGCGCACAGAGAACTCGTCATTTTGGCCCCTTTTCGGAGGTGGAGGATCTTGAAGGTACCAGCCCCTCTCTGCCTGGTGGGGCAGCACGCAACGGGCTCTGCCTCCGATTGCTGTGAGGTTCTCAAGGGTCTTTACGTCACATCCAAAACCCAGATTCTCACACAGAGAGGGCGCTGTGTCTGTAGGCGTGGGAATCTGGGGTGAATGCATTCTGATCTCAGGACTTCCCGGACAAGCCCAGTCTCTCTTGAATAAATCTTCTGGCTTTCTCGCAATTTGCTCCTGAAGTTACATGCAGAGGGAAGAGTAATCATGATTCGTTCAATGTTCCAGTTATAGGATTCTGGTTCACTGGGATTTTGACCTTTTTTCTCTTTCCCCTTTGGCTCTAGAGGAACAAAAACGGATGAAAGCCCTTTTTGCTCATGACCAACATAGCAGGAGGTCCACAGTGATCCCTGCTTCTAGGAGGTGATAGTGTGAACCTGGGATGGACTATAACATCCTTATCAATGAGCGTTAAGGGTCATGAGGAAAATTGAGGAAGTATGCATGGCTTCTCACACCCTCCCCACTACTGTAGAAACAACCTAGAGCACAGACCCGGTAACTAGAGGAAGAGAAAGTTCTTTGTATCATCTTCCTACAGGGGAAGGGACCACATTTGTTGAGCACTTACTATGTGTAGGCCACATGAGCTCCTCATAACAGTCCGATAAGGTCAGCACTAACATCGCTCCCATTGTACAGATAGGAAAACTGAGGCCCAGAGAGGTTACATGACACTGCCAGTAAGTAGCCAAGCTGGGATTTCTACTGGGTCAGATAGACCCTACTGTCCTACTCTTTCTGCTGTGCCCTCAAGGGGGCAATGAAGGGAGCCATGGTCACAACCATTGATGGTTTGGGGGACTAAGGAAACCTTGAGTTAGAAGAGTCCAGAAGGTGGGTGCTGGGCCACTGGGGGCAGCAGGTGACCTCATCTGCTCTGCTTGTTCCAGATTAGAAATTCAAACACTTGAGGGGCGCCTGGGTGGCACAGCGGTTGGGCGTCTGCCTTCGGCTCAGGGCGTGATCCCGGCGTTATGGGATCGAGCCCCACATCAGGCTCCTCCGCTATGAGCCTGCTTCTTCCTCTCCCACTCCCCCTGCTTGTGTTCCCTCTCTCGCTGGCTGTCTCTGTCTCTGTCGAATAAATAAATAAAATCTTTAAAAAAAAAAAAAAGAAATTCAAACACTTGAGAGAAAAGCCACCTTGCGTTCCTCCCTCACTCAGAGATAAGCTTTACCTGGGACATTGGCCACACTCTCAGAGCCCCTAAAGGAGGGACGACTTGTCCAAGTGTAGACTCAGGAGCTGTACAGGGAGGGGGGTCGGGAGGAACATCCTGCCGTGGCAAGCTGGGAACGCTGTAGGAGGCCCCAAGAAACAGCCCCCTGGAGTGCCTCCCAACCCCACTGCAGCGGCCCCATGAGCACCCACCCCGTTGACAGGATCTTATTGTGGAAGGGACGCTGAGCTGAGTAAGGTGGGCCAACCACAGGGCCTGGCTCTCCTCCCTCAGAACTGCAGGGCAGACTAGCTCCGGCGTCCCACAGGCCTTCGATCTCCAGCTCATGGTCTCCTGCACTTGTCTTGCCCAGGTGGCATCTATCATGGAGACAGTCGGTTTGACTCTGTGAGCGAGTCAGGAACAGCCACACTGAAAGCTCGGCCAAGAGTCCGGCCCCTACTGACCTTCCTTCCACTGGTGAGTACCATTCTGTGCTGGGGTCTGAGGGTCTGCTCTGGGTGGGCCACCTCGGCTGCCATAAAGGAGGCAGCCCCTCCTGCCCTAGCCCAGGTGGACATCAGCCTCACCCTCTGTTCATTCCCTTCCTTCCCGATGCCAACCCAGGGTGGCTCCTGGGAGGAGGCACGGCTGAGACGCACAGCAGGAAGGCTGAGATTAGGGGTGTCAGCTCCCCCACGTTGAAACCCTACGAGAGGTTATGGGGAACTTGGGTGCAGAGGCAATGCAGCAATGGGTACCTCTAGCTAAGCGGGATTCGTGTCCATGCTCTGCAAGCACTCACCCCTGCCTGCTCCGTGCCAGGCCTTGCGTTGGATCCCGCACTGCTGCTCTCAAGGGAGGGTAGGAGTGAATAAACAGACTGGAACATAGCCCAGAGCACCAGCAGCCAGTCCACCCACAGGGGTGGTCAGGAGGGCTTCCTGGAAGAGGGTAACACCTGACCTGTCTCAAAGGACAAATAGCAGTGACCGCTGGGAGAAGAGCATTTGGGACAGAATTGTTCGAGGGTCTGAAAGTGCAGGGAACCAAAAACTCCCTTCTGGAGCCGTGGCTGGGCTTTTGTTTGTAGGCAAGGGAGACAGACTCAGAATAACTGCTCTCTGGCGAGTTCTGTTGATTGTGAGACGAGTTCCTGGGTTTTCTGGGACACTGTATGTAGACCAGCGCTAACCCTAACCCTAACCCTAACCCTAACCCTAACCCTAACCTCATATGTCATTTGAAATTTTCTAGTAGCTACACTGGAAGTAAATAGAAATAGGCAGGATTAATTTTAATAATATATGTTACTTAATCCCATATATTTGAAAGATTATCATTTCAACATTAAATATATGTTTAAAAATACTACTGAGGGTCACCTGTGTGGCTCAGTCAGTTAAGCGTCTGCCTTCCATTCAGGTCATGATCCCAGGGTCCTAGGATCAAGCGCCACATTGGGCTCCCCGCTCGGCGGAAAGCCTGCTTCTCCCTCTCCCTCTGCCTGCTGCTCCCCGTTTGTGCTCTCTCTTTCTCTGTCAAATAAAAACAAAAAACAAAACAAAAAAATACTACTGAGAGGTTTAACATTTTTTTTTCGTGCTAAGTCTTTGAAATCTGAGGTACTGTACTTACACATGCATCCCACTTCGATGAGTGACATTTCACTGTGACCAATGGCTACTGGACTGCACGGCCCAGGTCTAGAGCCTAAATTCTAGGTCCAGCCCTGTCTGTCAGGCCTGGCTCCTGGCTGGGACAATGTTATGACTGGTGGCCATGAGCATTTGTGCCACATAGACTGTGGAGGCATCTGGTCGCTCCACTGCCTGCCACAACCACCTCTCTCTCGTCACCTGATTTTTTTTGGGGGGGGTTGTCCAACTTCACCAACCAGACCCCCGAGATTCTGGATAGGAGACACTGAGTCATATTCTCCTTGCTGCATCCCCAAGGCCCATATGTGGAGGGCTGAGCACACAGAGCTCTGGGAATACAACTTTAATTTGTTTTCTGCTTACAAAAGCGACTTGTGGTGGCTCAGTCGATTAAGCGTCGGACTCTTGATTTTGGCTCAGGTCATGATCTCAGGGTCCTGAGATGGAGCCCCACGTCGGGCTCCGTGCTGGGCATGAAGCCTGCTAAAGATTCTCTCTTTCCCTCTCTCTCTGCCCCTTCCCTCCCCCCTTACACTCTCTCTTTCTCAAAAAATAAAAATAAAATAAGGGGCGCCTGGGGGGCTCAGTTGGTTAAGCGTCTGCCTTCAGCTCAAGTCATGATCTCAGCGTCCTGGGATGGAGCCCTGCATGGGGCTCCCTGCTCAGCGGGGAGTCTGCTTCTCTCTCTCTCTCTCCCTCTCCCTCTGTGTGTGCTCTCTTTCTCTCTCTCTAGTTCTCACTCTCTCTCAAATAAATAAATAAAATCTTTAAAAAAATAAAATAAAAGTAAATAAACAAAAGCAACTTGTGGAAATTACAGACAAATATGGAAAGTACAAGACCACCCACAAAAAGGTGTAAAGCAAATGAGCCAGGCCCTAACTTTATTTCCAGAGATGCATAAACGTGTTACAGGCGTCATTGCCCCCATAAATGCAGATGAAGTAATGTTGAGATTTTCTATTGTGGAAGGTGAATTAGATTCTCTCCCCTCACCTACCCCCAAGACACATACTCAGAGTTACGGTGGCGTGGGCCCAGGCTGCCCCAGCCATGCCTGTTCTGGTTGTTAGAATATTGAAATAAAGGGCTGCTGCCCCTGGAGCGGCTCCAGCCACTGAAGGGTTAGTTACTGAGGTGCAGCCGAGTTCGTTCTGATGGGCCCAAATGCTCCACCTGACCCACCCCCTTGGGTCCCTGCAGTAGTTAGGGCCTGTCCCAGCCTTTCTGCCCTACCCCTTCTGGTTTGGACCCTCCAGCAGAGCACAGGCTGGAGGGTGGGGGTGGCGGAGGGTGGGGGGAGGACACTGGAGTGGGCTTGGCTGGCCAATCCGGCCTGGAGATCCAAGACTGCCTTCCGGGGGCCAGTCTTCCAGGCCAGCCTGTGAGCCAGTCAGGAGATGGGGGCTTCTCCCCAGCAAATCCTTGCGGCTTGCAAGGTCCCCTGCGGTGGCACGGCCATGGGATCGTGGCTCACACATACGGAGCACTTACTGTGTGTTGGGCGCCATTCCAAGTGCCTCCAGTGCATTAACAGAGCCACACCGTCATTAGCCACTATCCATTTTACAGATGGAGAAATTAGAGCACAGAATGGGAAAGTAAACTGCTTAAGGTCACACAGCTCATAAGTGGCAGAGCTGGGGTTTGGAGCCCCACAGCCAGGCTCCAGGGTCCAAGTTCTATGCAGGCCATCCTGTGCTCCCCTCCACCTACAATCTAGAAGCCTTTTTCTTCCCTCCCAGCACCAACCTGTGGAACTCCCTGCATCTCTCTTGTCTGCCTCTCTGAACCAGAGTCTCTTGCCTCTTTGGGGTCATAGACCACATCTATGCAATTTTGCTTACAATTTCGGCAGAGGCCCCTCTCAGGCCCCCAGAAGCCCACCTATGATGCATCTTCAGATCAGGAATCCTTGGCCTGATGGCTCGTACCTTGGGGACATCCCTGTGCTCCTGATTCAGGTCACCAGATACATAGTAGCCCCAATATCCTTCATCAGCTGCTCCTGGATTGAGGGGAATCCGATTCCTCTCCCTCGGGCTCCAGGCCAGGGCATTTGCTTTCTTCCAGCTGGGGCAGGAGGCTGGGAGAATAAGTGGGAGGACAGAAGCTCCATGTGGGTGTGGGGTCACACATAGACACACACTCGTGCACAGCCTGCCCCCACAGCCCTGCCAAGTTCAGGTGGATGG
The DNA here is from genome assembly GCF_017311325.1 of Ursus maritimus. Classification (NCBI taxonomy): domain Eukaryota; kingdom Metazoa; phylum Chordata; class Mammalia; order Carnivora; family Ursidae; genus Ursus; species Ursus maritimus. The sequence goes on along the minus strand of NW_024425452.1, from coordinate 1,823,708 downwards.
GCAGCCGGGCCAGTGCCCAAGCCCTCCCTGCCTGACATTGTCCTGGCCGAGCAGGCCTCGCCCCTCCCTGTCCTCCCTTCCCATACTCAGAGCACACCTCCTAGGCCAGGCTTCCCTGGGGCAGGGGAGGCGCAAGGCAGCAGGGCCCAAGAAACCAGGTGACAGGCCCGGCCAGGCCCACGCTCTTCCTCGAGCTTTGCATGCACCTGAGCTGCCTTCTGGACGCACCCTCACGGCCAGCCCTTCACACGGACCTGCAAGGGGATGGGTGCGAGAGGGGAGGGCGGGAGGAGGCAGGGCAAGGCCAGGGCAGATGCTTCTGATCTGAGGTGGAAGGGCAGAGAACTAAGAGATACTTCCTCAGGCAGCCGCAGCCAAAGACCAGCGATGAAAAGTGCCTCTGGATCCCTCAGTGACTGGGATGGGGCCCAAGTGACGCTCGAGGAGCTGGCACCAGTCTGGGCTCTGCACCTGGGCTGCGGGGTGGCTGAGGGCCAAGCCCTTCCTCTCCTCCGGTCCCTGGCTCCTCACCCATCCATGGGGGTTACACCAGATGGTCCTTCGGGGTCTCCCCAGCTGTAACTTTCTGTGTTAAATAACTCCTAATGGAGAGGCAGGCGGCCCCACAAGCAGCCAGGCCCCTCCCAACACCTAGATCACTCACTGCTTGAGCTCTGTTTCCACTGCTGCAAAGGGCGGCCCTGCAGCCACCCTACTTCCTGCTCCAAGAGCTCAGAAGAACTGGATCGGAATCACCCAACTTCAGAACTGGGGAGGACCTTGGCGCTCATCAGGATGAGAAAACCCAGGCCTGGGGAGGGGAGGATCCAGGTTACACAGCACAGTAGAGGCAGAGATGGGACCCGAGACCAGGTTTCCTCCCAATCCGGTCCTGTCCACACCACCAGGGGCCTGGGCTGAGTAGAGGAAGGATCCTTTTTCTCCACTTACCGCTACCCCTGAGGGGAAGCCGGGCCCAGGGCTCAAGCCAGAGCTTGCCGCAGATTTCCAGGACTGAGCTGACAGAACAGCCAGTAGTGGGAAGCTTGTATTTCTCTCTAGGGCTCCCTCTTGCCCTCCCCTGGTCTGAATCAAACCATATCCAGGGTGACGCATGTGAGGAATTAACAATTAAATGCCAATGTGGCAAATATAGGGAAACTGGCTGGACAGGTCCCTCAGGGTGCCGCAGGCGGTGAGAGCTCCCAGGGTCACCCCACCCTATGAGTCAGGCAGGCCTGGCTGTGCCTGGGGAGGTGTCAGGCTGGTCTGGGGGCAGGAAGCTCCATCTGCTTCTGGATCCTTCCCCCATTCCTCTTCGCCTGGAAGCTCAAAGTCCGCCTGATTTCTGCTTTCCACTGGACCCCCTTTCAGCTCATCTCTGTACTCAAAGTCCACGCTCCCTTTGGGGCTGGGGTTCAAGCTCCTTAGGATGAGCCAAGCAGGGCAGCCAGTGTTGGCTTCTGACTGACTCATGTGGCTGACATTAGCTGGAAGGGTTGCGGGGTGAGGGAGCCCTGTGTGTTTGTGTGGGGGAGGGGGTCAGAGGCCCGTAACAGAATGGAGTGCACATGGAGCCTCCCAACCCCATGGCAGCCCACTGCCTCCTCTACCCACCTGGCCCCTTCCCTCACCGTGAACCTCTGCACCCTCGTCCTACCCACAGACAACACCCCCGTGGCCCCACTATGGGCTCAGGGATATGCACACCCCAGCTTGGGCTACACGCAGGAGGACTAACTGGGGAAGAAGCTCTAGAAGTGGGCTCAGGGAAGCAGGGGGTTCTAGGGGCCTTGGTGCCTGGAGCAAGGTCAAGAAGGGGGCGGGTTGGGTTCTAAGGGCATGTCCCCTTGATCCCATAGACTCTTCACCCCGTAGGGAGCCAAAGCAGGGCCCTCATGGCTCAGAGCCGGGGGGAGGGCCCTGCGTTCATGAGCAGGTTGGCATAGCAGGTAGGTTCAGAGGAAGACGGCCTCATTAGTGGAGATTCTTCTCTGACCCCCAGGAGGGAATTGGAGCTGTGACGAAGGGTAGAGGCCAGAGTGGAGGCCGAAATAAAATGCTCACCGGCTGCCCACTTCCGCGAAGCTGCTCTGTGGAGAACACACGGTTGTCTTTCTTGACCCTCTGCCTCCTGCCCCTGCCCGGCACCCCTACCCTCACAGTGCCCTTCAAGGCCAGGCAACACCTAGCTGGCCTTCACCCAGCTGGGGCTTTGGAGGAGGGTTCCCTTGTGGCTCTCACTCTAGAGTTCCATCCCCCTGCTCCCCCAGTCCACAGTGGTCTCCCCCAACCATGGCCAGCTCTCAATCTGACTCAGGGTCATTTCCTTTACCCTCTGCAGCTCCACACCCCATCCCAAGGTGCCCCAGCCACACTCCAGGAGCAACCTGGTGAGGAGGCTCGCATTCCACACTGTGCGGCTAAGACTCAGAGTTGGCCCATGCCCAAGGTCAACCATATGGTGCCCGTTGGCCCAGCCCCTGGTGACCCACCCTTGGGATTTGGCTGGACTTTGAGGAATCCCAGGCATGAGGATGTGTGTGTCCCAGGCAGGAGGAAGCCAAGAGGGTAGGACTGGAGCCATCAGTGGAGTGAGTCCTGTCCCCCCGAGCCCTTGGTGGGACTCTGACCCCATAAAACTCTAAGGGGAAGGTAACCTACCCTCGAACAGTGAGTGTGTTCCACCATTCCTCTTCTCCTCAACTCTGAAATGTTTGTAGTCAAAGGGCAGGCATTTTCAGTGACTTAGCCTGACCACAGGGAAGCATCTCTCTGCAGCTACAAGCAAGCTAGAGGCTTGGAGACTTGGAGACACTGCCGACCACTGCGGTGTTAGGACCTGAGGGAGGAAAGCCCGTGGGAAATTACCTTTCTGGAGTGCTAACTCTGCAGGATCTCTTTAGGTGTGTGGTGGCCTCTGGGGTCCTAACAAACCTAAGGGAAGTGAGATCATCCCCATTTTACAAATGAGAAAACTGAGCCTCCGAAGGCAAGAGAGGGGCACACTTCTTGAGTACTGACCATGTGTCAGATATGGTCTTTGATTCCTTTGAGACGACGGAGCCCGTCTGGTTTGTCTGACTCCAAAGTTCATGTTATTTTGTCTTGTTTTGTTTTAAGTAGGCTCAACATGGGGCTTGAACTCACGACCCTGAGATCAAGAGTCGCATGCTCTACCAACTGAGCCAGCCAGGTGCCCCAACTTCATATTTAAAAAAAAAAAAAAAAACTATTGTATTTTTTTTTTTAATGAAGGACACAGAGGTTCATTGTTAAGAACTGAGAACTAAAGACACGTATAAGGAAGAAAATAAATATAAATATTCTTGGAATTGCCTCCACCCCCATCCTCCCCAGCAAATAATCATTGCTGATAACTTTCCAATATATCAGGCTGTGATGGTTTGTATAAAGCTGGGAGCCTGCTTGCACCCTGTATGAACAGGGTGAGTGAGGTGATCAATGATCTTAGAGCTTCTAGGCGTTGTCGCGGTGTTGGGACAGGGAGGGGCAGAGGCCCAGTTTCAGGTGGAGGGCCCCACCCTGCAGGGCCCGGGCTGGACTCTGCCCCAGGCTTCCAAGCAGGCAAGGCTCTGAGGCTGCTGAGCAGGGAGGGGCGTGGCCATGGCCGGGGGCGTGGTCAGCCGGGAGGGGCGTGGCCATGGCCTGCAGCCCGCGGGCCCGGGGCTGGGAGGGGGCGGTGCTCACAGGCTCGTTTGTTCTCGGTTGGCTTCTCCGCGCACGGGTCGGTGTGGCCCTCTGTTGATGTGGGCTGCCATCTTCGAAGGGCCACACACCCCTCTCCCCTGAGCCTGTCTGAGGCGCCCGACAGCCCCTGTCGGCAGCGCCCCAGGGCACGGGGCTCTGTCATTTTCTCAGCGCGCCCAGGGAGGCACACCGCCAGCTCCTCCACCGACCGCGGCAAAGGCCCTTGTCTGAGGTCAGCTGGGCCTCACCCTGTGGCTCCTGGAAAAGCAGCTTCAGGAACTCCTCCTTTACCCCACTTGCTTCTTCCCCTCCTGGGAGACAGAGACCGATCTGGAGACGACGGCCTACGTCTGTCCTAAACCCCTGCCATGGAGGCTTGGCCCCGAGTGCCCAGGCCACCGCACGAGGCACAGGGTGAGCAGAGTCACTGGCAGGACACCTTATGGGCCTGGAATCACAGAGCACGATGGGTGAAGTCACCCTGGGCAAGCGGTTACAGAAGAGGCAGGGAGGCCCAGAGAGACAAGTGACTTTGCTCTGAGTTTGTTGGTGGTAGGGCTGGTTCCAGAACACAGACAGGGTTTCCATCTCTCCTGTATTCTTTCTTCCCCTCTTTCCCTCNNNNAGGAGTTCATTCACTTAACAAACTTGTTGCGTTGTCCCATTCTGTGCCAGTTCACCCACCCGGAGAACCTCCAGAGAGTCTCTTCGAAGGGTGGTGTCTCTGGCTTACTGGGGGTCCCTGCTGCAAGGAGCCCACTTGCTTGTGAGTGAATCCGGTCCCCACGGACACTGGAGTGGGAAAAAGATGAGAACCACTAGTTGGAGCCCAGGGTTTGTGGAGAAGGTGGGGAGAAGATGGCAGGAACTGCCGAAGGGACAACTTATGAAAGGTCTCAAATGCCATGTGAAGGTACTTGAATTTCGGCCTCTGGACCAGTGGAAGGTTTCTGAGCAGGGAAGTGAACCGCTTTGAGATGCATTTCAGAAAGAACATCCTGGCATAGGGTTTAAAGAATGGAGTGAGGCAGAGGCCAGGGAAGTATCTGGAGACAATGACAGTAGTTGGTCTATCTGTCTGTCTGGGTAAAAGACAGCGAGGACTGAAGAAGGGGTGAGCCTGAGGGGTGGCAAGAAGAGAGGGACCTGGGAAGCGCCTGGCAGAATCTGGTGACAAGCTGGGCGTGCGGATGATGACTGCGTGTCTGGAAAGACACGGATATATAACTAGTTGTGGATCCTTGGGCAAGTTACTTAACCTCTCTGTGCTTCAGCACCCTTTTCTGTAAAAGGTAACAGCACCAATCTCATCAGGTTGTTGTGGAAAGTAAATGAGTTAGGAGAAAACACAGAAAGATCACCTGATACAGAGTAAGTGCTAGGAAATCAGCAACTGCCAACATTACTGCTGAGACTGGGAGTACTGGAGACGGTGGGAGAAAGATGGTGTGAGGCGCTGACATCCAGCGAATGAAGAAGCTCTGAGGCTTTCTCGTGCCTTCTCTTTCGAAGGTCTTATCTTTTGACTTTTTTTTTAATTGTAAGATACACATAACATAAAAGTAATCATTGCAACCATTTTAAAATGTATAATTCAGTGGCATTAAGTAACTTTTTCTTTCAACCAATGCTAATATGCAGAAAAGTTAAAGACTAGTACAAAGAACTCTCTAGAGCCTTCACCCACATTCAGCACATTTGGCTTTATTTGCTTCCTCTGTCCTTGATATATACACAGTGTGTCTTCCTGAACCATTGAGACCTTGAGTCCCTCAACTCCTAAAGACTTCAGTGTGTGTAACCTAAGAACAGAGACATTGTCTGCACAACTAGCAAATTCAGGAATTTAATATTATATGATACTTTTAGCTAATGCACGTTTATGTTGTCATTGCCAATTGCCCCAGTTAACGTTCTTCATGACACGTGTCCCAGGATCCCATTCAGGATCACACGTTGCATTTAGGGGTCACGTGCAAGCCCTCTTCTTAAGGAGGCTTTTCCTCAGTTCTTTGAGGCTCAAGGAGGCAGGTCAGGGAATTCAACACTCATGGAGGCAGGTGCCGTCTACACTGGTGCATTTGCCCACTGAAACACGGCATCATCCAAGCCAGCTCCCTGGGTCTCCCTGATGAGTGAAAGGAGCTCACCTTCTGGGTCTGTTTTTCTAGGACTAATGTGAAAACGAGTTTGTATTTGCCTTGCCTGGACACATGGCTGTGGAAAGGACAGCTAAGTGAACATGCTGGGACTGTGTGGGCATGAGCAGGCAGGGGCAGGGCCAGCCGGGGCTTGGGACACAAGGTTAGTTCTCTTCCGTACTGGGAGCTCCTGAACGGATGAGGCTGGACTTCGGGCCATGCCCCAAGGGTGGTGAACAGTGGAGAACCACAGCATCTCACTGCAGGGAGGTGGCAGGCGTGTTCTGGGACCCCCATGTCTGTGGGGAGAACCTAAGAAGACTGACCTCTGCCTGCACTCCCACTCCAAGGCCGCTCGTGAGACAGACTTCCATCCTGTGGTCTGGGGAGTCTGATGTGTTCCAGAGTTCTTGAAGATCAAAGGGTGGGATGGGCAGTTGTACCCGCGGCCCATAAAATCTGTCCATCTCTCTCTTCCACGCATAATTATACTGAAGCAGCCAGGGTGACCCAGAAGATGCTTCTAGGATTCCAGGCAGATTAGCTTTGATTGTCCATAATTTTTTCACCTTTGTGGAAGAGAGGACTGGAAGACATAAGCCTTCAGCTAACACTGGTTTTCCGGGTTAGGAATATTATCTCATTTCATCCTCATAATGCCAAGTAGGAAATATTTTGTAAGTGAAGAAAATGGGTGATTGGTAGAAAAGGTGAGTCAGGAGGCCTATGTTAGCAGCTTGGCTCTGTTAAGGGATTTGAGGTCACATAGGGGAAGCTCTTAGTGCTGGCACACAGTAGGTATGTAAGTGATGGTTTCATATCACTGCCACCACTGCTCCTCCAAGGTCATACCCCTGGCAAAATTCAGAGCACGAATGGAATCCAAGACTTTCTATGCTGAGGCCCCATGTCTTTTAAATTTCCAGTTATGTTCAAAAGAGTAAGCAGAAGTCTCAGCCATGGCTTTTGAAGGTCTGGCCTCCACCTCATCAAAAGCGGGTGTACACTTGATGAAGGTTTATTAGACAGTCAGTGGGGTGTGCGTGTGCGTGTGTGTGTGTGTGTGTGTGTGTGTGTGTGTGTGTGTTGCATCTCAGAATGTCTTGGGAGACCCTCCTCGGACTGGCTGGCCCCTGTCCCTTCCCCTGGTCTAGATCGCTGGGTTTGAGAGCTGTGAAGAACAGGTGTGTGTTGGCCGTGTGAATCCAGTAGGGAGGGGCAGGAAAAAATTACTGAGAGGCAGGAGAAAGACGATGTCTCATGGCTAGTCCAGTGTCAGAATTCTCCGAGAACGAGCAGATGAATGCTTTGTTGCCCTCAACTGGCCAAAGAAGAATTCCCGAGGCTGCCCTTGGTAATCCAGTCTCATGGATATTTTCGAAACGCCTGTCTCAAATCCCCCATCTTGTACATGAAGCCACGAGGCCATGAAGCCTGAGAGTTAGCGCCATCAGCCCATGAGTGAGTAACAACATGGCTTACTGTGTGTCCGGCTTTGGGGGATTCGCATAGGACATAGTCCCTGAGCTCCAAGGTCAACCGCATCTCATTGGAGGAACTAGTGGAATACCGAGCAAGCAAACAAACATCTTCCTTTGAGGGCCCTTGTTTGCAATGTGTTGCTCTGATGGGCATCAGGTCAGGGGTGTCTGGGTGGCTCAGTTCGTTAAGCGTCTGCCTTCGGCTCAGGTCATGATCCCAGGGTTCTGGGGTCGAGCCCCACATTAGGCTCCCTGCTCAGCGGGGAGCCTGCTTCTCCCTCTCCCTCTGCCTGCCGCTCTGCCTACTTGTGCTCTCTCTCTCTCTGTCAAATAAATTTTTAAAAAATTAAAAAAAAAAAAAGAGCATCAGGTCAGTGAGGGCTCCTGCTAATAGCGTTTAGTGGGCTCACACTTAACGGGCATTCACCACACACTAGGAATGAAGTGCTTTCTGTGTATTGTGTCATTTGTCCTCACGATTGCCCTAGAATACGTAAATTCTATTTTTATCACCACCTCATAGGCAGGGAAACTGAAACACAGAGAGCCTGAGCAACCAACTACACCAGCTGCTAGTCCACAGGTAGCAGGTGGCAGATCCGGAATTCAAATCCAGGCGGTCTGGCTCCAAAGCCAGTGCCCTTAGCCCCGTCGCCTCCACCATCCTCCTGGAGGGGCTCCGCTCACCCTGGAAGGATGAGAGATTTCAGAGAAGCAAAATACCGAGGAACGTGAGCACCGCAGACCTGGGGGCGGTCGTACTGGTTCTGTGACTATAGACAACTTACCAACTATTTCTGAGCCTCAGTGTGTCATCTGATAAATGGGGATAGCATCTTCTTCATGGAGTGCTGTGGCGGAGATCATGTGTGTAGAGCACAGAGCAAGGGGTATTATTGGTGGAAAGAGAGGGTGGGAAGAGGGGCACAGCCTGACCTACACGCAGCCTCAGGGATGTACATGAACTCCATGTATGGGTTGGAAGGGTAGCGGAGAGGGGGGCGGCCAAGCTAGGATGCGGGATGGGTCTATCAGGGTGAGTGGGAAATAAAAGCGGGCTGGGAGGTATGAGGCCAGGGTGTCGAGGACCTTGGAAGCTACCATAAAACGCTCCACAGCGCTTCAAAACACAGGTGTGTGGACTTTGTTGATGTATGGAAATGTGTATTTGGAAAAAAAATAGAATGCAAAATAGTATGTACACACCCACAGCTGTGTAAACACATTATGGTCTGTGAGGCTTAAGATCAGAAGGGCATCTGCCGTGCTAGAAATATTCCAGTTCACCGCTTCTAATTTATTTCTCTCTCTGGAGATACCTAATGAAAACCAAGACTGAACAGGAGGCCAGGCTGATGGATTTGGCTTTTAACTTGTGGACATGCACGGGGGAGCAAGGCAGATTTGTTTTGTTCTGTTTGAATTGAGATATCATTCATCAGCAGTCGACTCTCATTATTTGCGGATTTTGTATTTGCAAATTCGCCTACTCGCTGAAATTTATTTGTAACCCCCTAAAGCAATACTCCAGGCACCGTGGACATGGGCGGAGCTGTGAAAAATTTGAGTCACCTGACGCATATGGTCGCAGCTGAGAGCAAACAAGACACTTTGCCCTCTTGCTTCAGCTCTCATACTGTAGATAAAGGTCCTGTGCTCTTTGGTGCCGTGTTTTTTGTATGTCTTTGCTTTTTGTCATTGGTTTCACTGTTTAAAATGGCCCTCAAGCCTAGTGCTGATGTGCTAACCTCCGTAAGTGCAAGAAGGCTGTGATGCGCCTTACAGAAAAAGTGTGTATGTTAGATAAGCTTTGTTCGGGCTTGAGTTACAGCGCTGTTGGCCGTGAGTTCAATGTCAACGTGTCAGGTATATATTAAATAAGGTGTCTTTGGACAGAAACACACATAAAATAAAGTTCTGTATCGACCGGTTGGTGAAAATGCTTTGACTGAGGTTTGCAGGAACCCAATCCTGTATTTCCCTTTGGGGCGTGGATTCCGCGTTTTCTAATGCAGTGTTCGAAGTGACTTTACAGACCGTAACTACTGCAAATAACAAGACTCACCTGTACATAAAATTCACCCTTTTAAGGTTTTATTTATTTATGGTGGGGAGGGCCAGAGGGACAGGGAGAAAGGGGATCCCAAGCAGGCTCCACGCCAACACAGGGCTTGATTCCATGACCCTGAGATCATGAGCTGAGGCGAAATCAAGAGTTGGACACTCAACCAACTGAGCCAGGCAGGCGCCCCAAATTCGCCCTTTTGTGTTTTAGTGTATTCACGAGGTCACTGCTGACTTTTGAGAAGTAAAATAACCTTCTAGAACAGCAGCCTAAGAATCGTCTCTCTTTCCTTGATCCCTGCTCTCTCTGCCATCTTTCAGAATGCCCAGGAGAACCACGGACTGGCTGTGCCCACCCCCTCGGTCCCAGCAGACTTTGCGGACAAAGAAGTGACAGGTAAGAGGGCCTGGGCCTGGGGCTTGTCCATCTTCTTTTCCTCCTTCGGCCCAAGCATCCGGCCCACCGCCCCAGCTGGCGATAAAGCCGGAGTCCCCAGGCCTCTTGGCTACTGGCTGCAGTGGGTGGGAGTTGAGAGAGCCAAGGCTGGCTAAGGCTCACTTCCAGTGGGGGAAGGGTGGTGAGGGCCAAGGCCAGACAGGGGCAAGGGCAGCATGAAGCGGTGGAAAGAATCCTGCAGTCAGACAGACCTGGCTCTCAGTCCCAGCTCCCCTACGGAGTGGCTTTGCTCCTTGGGCAAATCACTGAACCCTTTGCACTTCTGTCTCTGCAAATGAGCCGGGGCCAACACAAGTCCAGTTCTGGAGGAGCAAATGAAATCCGGGATGGGACGTTAGTCACTTCTTGTCATACTTCTGCTCGAAAGGTGCCAGTGACTTCCCAGGTCACTCAAAGCAAAGGTTCTTGCCAGGACTGCCAGAATCTGGCCTCACCCAGGCTCCCCTCCTGCTTTCTCTCCCCATCTCACAGTGCCCCGACCGTTCTGGTATCCCTGCTGCCCTTCAATACCAGGCACATTTCCACCCCAGGTCTTTGCACTGCCGTTCACCCTGCCTCGGCTGCTCTTCCCCTGTACATACGTACTGTTGTCTCCCTCCCTCACTCCCCTGTTGCTCAGCTGTCACCTTCTCGGTGAGGTCTTCTATCACCACCCTACTCAAATTGTACCCCCAGCACCCCTCCTGGCTGTTTTCCACATATTGCTTATCAGCTAATACGGCTCTGGTTCACAGGTATGGTATCGTTGCTTTGCTCATTGCCCCATTAAAATATAAGCTCCAGGAAGGCCAGCATGTTGACTTTTTTTGTTTAGTTTTCACGGCTGTATCACAGCTCTTGGGTGCTTTTTTCTGTTTAAAGATATTTTATTTATTTGAGAGAGAGAAAGCATGAGAGGGAGCACAAGGGCGAGGAGAGGCAGAGGGAGAGGGAGAAGCAGACTTCCTGCTGAGCAGGGAGCCCGACGTGGGCCTCGATCTCAGGACCCCGGGATCATGACCTGAGCCAAAAGCAGATGCTCTACCCACTGAGCCACCCAGATGCCCCAACACTTGGGAGCTAAATGAATGTGAGTCTTTTCTCCTTCTCACCCCCAGTGTGTTTTTTGTCTTGAAGTCAGACAGCTGGGAGGAGGCTTCAGAGCTCCCATTCCCCAGGTTTGCTATGCTCTGTGCTCGCACGACTAGAAACTCAGAGGAGGGGAAGCAGAGGACAGGTGCCTCTAAGAGAGAAATAACAGGGCATCCTGGCGGTCTGCAGACCCTGTGGGGTGGGGGACTGGGGTCCAGGTCCAAGAAGGGAGAGGTGTGAGCTGCTGGGGCCACAGGTGCTTGGCATCTCTTAGCACCTGGGTATTCAGGTCACCTTTTCTCTACACATCCCCTCCCCCGATTCTATCCTGCAGTCCCGAGTCTCTTCCAGAAGCTCTCTGTGAGGTGTGAAGCTGGGTTCTTGGTCGATTCAGGGTCTTTGGAAAGCAGGAGTTGCTTGTGCGTCCTGCTCCCTCCTACGGGTCTTTCACTCGAACTTCCTACTGAGAAGGTCTCCAGGCCCCTGCCCCTGGTCCCAACACTTCCTGCGTTTCTCCCACTTCTGCTGTCTTACAGTCTGCAAAGCTAAGTGCAGGTGGTAGCAATCAAAGCGGTCACTGCTCATTAAGTGCCTACTGTGGGCCTAGCGCCGCGATCAGCCCTTTAGGTGTTTTACGTGAATTCCCTCACGAATCTTCTCAACAGCTTTATGTGGTAAAGCATTGGCGTTCCGCCCATTAAAATGATGATGAAACAGGCTCAGCAAGGTTACCTAGAGTGTCCGAGGTCACACATCTGAGTAAGTGGTAGAGCTGGGATTTGCGCCCCGGCCCTTCTGGCTTTGCATCAGTCAAGGCCCCCGTGAGAAACAGATGGCAACTCAAAGGGGGTAACCAAAGTGTTCAGTAAAGGGGTGACATACGAGGATGTGAGCAGGGTTTGGGGACGAAGTGGATGGTGATGCCCCAGAGGCCGAAGGAGCAGTGGGGAGCTACTCCTATCTCTGAGCTGTGGGACAGAAAAGCAGCCCTTGGTGACTGTGGCCCATCAAGAAGGGAGCCAGGGTGGGGGTGTTGTCAATGCCCTGGCCTCTCTGCCCCCACCCTCTGATCTGCCGGCAGCTCCCATCGGCTCAACCCCCCCGTAGCCAGAGGATAAGGGAGTCCCCGCACACAGCAGGGCAGAGAAGAGTGAAGCAGAGAATATTCAGTCCAGGCTCCAGGGGCTGTGCCCGATAGGCAGGGGCCCCTCCCTAGAAGGGAAAGCCTCACTCCCAGGACAGCTCAGGAGACGGGAGACAGTGCTGCTCCCCCACCTGGTGTTCAGGAGGAAAGACTTGAAGCTGGCCAGTTACTCTCTTGGGTGCTGCCCCGCATAGATGGGCAAGGCTGGTTGGCTTCATTGCCCCCACTTTTCTTTTTGCTTCTCCCCTTTTTTTTAGGTACCAGCTCACTAGTGAACGGCAACCTCCGACTCTACAGCTCTGTGGGTGACCTGAGGCCTGGGCATTATGGGCAGGACCCACTCATCCCCCCACCTCCCCCAGGCCCAGCCCCGGGGCCACCCCCAGACACTTCGCAACCTCGAGAGGAGTCCCCACCACCTCCACCTTCCATGGCTCCTCCACCGCCTCCCCTGCTGATGGAACCCCCACCCCCACCCCCACCCAGCATGGCCCCACCTCCGCCCCCAGCATTGGGGCCCCCTGCCACCCTCTCCTCCCTTTCCTCCCCATCCACACCAACCCCTCCTGACTTCATTCCTCCTGCCCCACCCTTGGCCTCTCTAGCCCCACCACCACCCCCTCTGCCAGCCTCAGCACCCTCAGCATCTCCTCATACAACAGGGACTCGCCTCTTTCCCTCTGGGGGTGTCACCAAGTGGAAATCGGAGGCAGCACTGAATGGCAGGCAGCCAGAAACCCCCAGAACCAGCCCCCCCCAGAGCCCAGCTGAGCCAAAGGAGAGTCTCCTGGGACCTAAGCCAGACCCCCACCTCACTTTCCCACGCTCATTCAAGGTGCCTCCCCCAACCCCAATCAGGACTTCATCCATCCCAGCTCAGGAAGCACAGGGGACTCCTCTAGAGGAAGAAGGAGCCACCAAAAAAGCCCCCAGTCGACTCCCACTGCCTCCCAGCTTCCACATCCGGCCCGCATCCCAGGTCTACCCAGATAGGGCCCCTAAGCCAGACCACCCAGGGGAGCTCAGGGCTACAGCACCAGCCAGCCCGAGGCTGGGCCAGTCCCAGTCCTGGATTAAGGAACACGCTGAGACGCCCCCTCCAGCCCCTCCCCTTCCCCCTCCTGCACCCCCGCAACCTCCCCCTGCACCGCCACTCCCCCCAGCTGCCCCTTCTTTACCTTCTAACGAGAAGGCAGCTCCTTCACCTTCTGGGTTTACAAAAAACTGCAGATCCAGCCCTGCTGCTCCCAAGCCCAACCCTAACCCCCCCAGCCCAGAGGACACAGCCTCTTCAGCGCCCGTGGACTGGAGGGAACCCAGCCAGATGGAAAAGCTGCGGAGTGAGCTGGCAGCCTATCTCTGTGGCTCCAGGAGGGAGGACCGACTCCTCAGTCACAGGGCAGGCCCCCCGGTGGCCCCTCAGGAAAAGGAGGGCAAGCAGGGCCCCCGCCTGCCAGAGAAAGAGGCTCCCGCAGGCCAGCCAGAGAAGGAGAGCCTCCCAGGTGTTCCTGAGAAGAGTCCCTGCAGCCTGCCCAACAAGGGGGCTGCCACCAGCCCAACCCTCCCTCCTGTGGACTACATCCCCCAAGACTCCCCAACTCCCAGTGTGTGGCAGATCCGCAGTGAGCTGGAGGCCCGGTTCTCCTCGTCAGCAGAGAAGGAAGCCAAGCCCTGCATCGGGTCTCTGCCTCCCAAACCTCAGCTAGAAGGGGCAAGAATCTTGGAAAACAGGGGGGATAATGGCAACTTCTCTAAGCCTGTGGCCAAGAATCTGCCACCGCTATCCACCACCCCTCTGCCAACCACACCACTTCAGTCCAAGGCCACTCCTGGGCCAGCCACACCACCCAAGGCCACGCCTGGGCCAGCCACACCACCCAAGGCCACGCCTGGGCCAGCCACACCACCCAAGGCCACGCCTGGGCCAGCCACACCACCCAAGGCCACTCCTGTGCCAGCCACACCACCCAAGGCCACGCCTGGGCCAGCCACACCACCCAAGGCCACGCCTGGGCCAGCCACACCACCCAAGGCCACGCCTGGGCCAGCCACACCACCCAAGGCCACGCCTGGGCCAGCCACACCACCCAAGGCCACGCCTGGGCCAGCCACACCACCCAAGGCCACTCCTGTGCCAGCCACACCACCCAAGGCCACGCCTGGGCCAGTCACACCACCCAAGGCTGTGCCCGGGCCTGCCACACCATCTGCAGCCACAAGCGTGCCCACCACATCATCCCGTCTGATAGAGAAGAGCCTGGTCCCAGCTGGGCAGTGGGAGAAGCCCAGACCTCAAGAACCGACACCGACCTGCCAGATAGAAGCAGAAGGGCCCCCCACAGAGGCCAGTAAGCCTCCTATACTGGGAGCCCTCTCATCTCCAGCCCTCTCACCAAAGAGATCTCCCCAAGGAGAAGAGGTGACGTTTCTCTACAAGCTCCATCACAGCCAGAAAAGCCCCAGCCAAGAGGTCCCTGTGGGGACAGCACCGCTGGCCATAGGTTCAGCTGTAGGGCCAGGGGAACCTTCGGAGGTGAAGGAGCCCCAGGGGCAGCCAGCCAAGCCCTCCACCTCAGCCCAGCCTGCCGATGAACTCAGGCATCCGGTGACCGGGGAGCTGGTGCAGCCGGGCTCCCCGATGGCTCTGCTCCTTGCGGCCAGGCAGAGGGCCCAGAAGGGGAGGCCAGGAGGGCTGGCCCTGGGCCGGTCCTCCCTGTCAGGGAGCCTCCGTGGCCACAGCAGCCAGCCCCAAGCAGGCTCTGACAGCATCTTCCACAATGAGGGCCGGCCCAACTCCTTCACTGTGGTCCCCAAGTTGCCCAAGGAGCCTGAGAAGGACGCCCAGCTGTCCTCGTCGGCACAGGCCACCATACCCAGTCAGTGGAAGTCCCAGCCCCGCCGAGACCCGGAGGGCACGGAGCCAAGCCTCAGGCACAACGGGACAAAGGCGGAGCCCCAGGCCCCTGTAGCCTGGGAAAGGCCGGCATCCTCCAAACTCCCCCAGGGCAGCCTGCTGCCCAAATCCTTCTCGTCCCCTCCTTCCCCTTCCTGCAAGAGGGACGATGACGATGACGACGAGGGGGAGTTCCACTTTGAGGTCATCCCCCCGCCGCCAGAGTTCAGCAACGACCCTGAGCCCCCCGCCCCGGCCCTGGCCCTCCAGTATCTGGGGCGCCGGGGCTCTCCTCCCCGGACCAACTTCTCAGACTTGGGGCAGCCTTCAGCGCCTCGCAGCTTCTCGCGCTTTCCGGCCGGCGCGCGCCACCCCGGGGCCGGGGGCCTGGAGCGCTTCTCCGGCGGGGGCCGCTCGCTCATCAAGAAGCGCCTGTATGTCGGGGAGCCCCACCGCAGCCCCGGGCAGCCCCGCGGCGGCACTGGCCGCAGCCTGAGCTCCCCCAACTGTTTCGGGCCGCCGCCCGGAGGCCCGGAAATGCGGCGCGTCAACTCGGCGGGCCGCGCGCTCCCTGGAGGCCTGCACGCGCGGAGGCTGTCCATGGAGGGCGCCGCCCGCGGGGAGGCCAAGTTCAAGGCGCCCGGCGGCGACTACGGCTTCACCCCAGCGGCGGGCAGGTAAGCTGGGGGCGGGGCGAGGAGCGCAGCCCGGGGTGGGAAGCCGGGTGAATGCGGGCCCTGCCCTCGGGCCCCAGAGGAGCCCACCCGGCCGTGGCCGCCAGTTGGGGGGACATTGGGTTTTCACTCCTCTGGCTTTCTGGGCAGAGAAAGGGACACGAGGTGCACTTAACCTGGAAAGAGCGCTGTCGGGCGGGGGGGGGGGGTTGCCTGACCTGCTCACTTATTTCCCACCAGCTCCCTTGTTCTCTCTTTCCCTTCCCTCCTGCTTTCCCCACCAGCTCCCCCTCTTCTGTCTCCTCTTTCCCACTCTCTAGAGACTCAGGTCTTCAGGCTAAGAGTGGTGTGGCCCTTGCGTGCATATGGGGATTTCCCAACAACACAGAGAAGGATCCAGACCCAGGCTAGGAGTGAAGAGTTCTGAACAGAAGGCTATTAGGCACTATTCTGTGGCCAGCCAAGCCTAGCTGGGAGGAGGAGCCCTGTGTCTGTTGAATCAGTTCTGGTGGACCCACCCTATCCCCCCCTCCCCCCCGGGCTTGTGTGGACAGATAACCACAGTGCTGAACCACACATCTTTTCCGCTTGTGCCCTGAGGGAGATGGGAGGGCTGTTGGTTAACTGGCTGCAAATATTAACCTACCTCTCTCCTGCTCCCCTATCCCAGGTCTCCCCACAGCACCCCCCACTATGGAAGCCCCATCAACACATTCACCGTGAGGCCTGGGACCCGCCATCCCATCTCCTATGCCTACTCGGGGAACCACCGGAAGGCCCCGTCTTGAGCCCCGGGTGTTCTCAGCTCTACTCCAAGGAGTCCGATCTGGGTGCTTGTTTTTGTGGGGGTGGGAGGGATGCGGCAGGTGTTAGGGGTCCTGCCTCACACATGGAGATGACGAATGAGAAGAGGTGGAAAGATGAAGAGTGGCTTCTGTTTCCCAAAGCACTGGTGTGGCTGTGGACTGTCTGCACGTGGGGAGGGGAGGGGGAAGGAGGAAAGGGAGGAGGAACTTCTAAGGGCCTGAAGCCTGAGTTTGCCCTATCCGGTACTGTTTGCTTTAGCAAGACTTACTTAAAGCAGTTTTACAAGCATGGCCTACTGAGCGGGTTCTAAAAGCGAGGGGTGGGGCACTAATTCTGAATCCATCTAGATGGCTCTGATTGTCTGCCCGGTGCTCCTGAAGGGCTGAGGCCCAGCTCCATCTGGGTAGGGGTGCAGATAACTGCAGGTTGATCTCTTTAGCCTCCGCCTGTCCACCATTTGCCACCCCAAGAGCTGATTCCTGGGGTGCCTAGCATAGAAGGCACATTGAGGTGGGACCAGGAATAGTCATGGACAACGCGTGGAGAAGGTACGGGAACAGAGTTCTTTGCACTGGTCAAGTGTGGGGATAGGGAGGGTTGATGGTTCCGTTTCCCTGTCCCTGGCCCTTAGCTACTTCGGCTGCCGGGAAGCCTAGGGAGAGAAGACTTGGCAAGTATGGGATGGGAGACAGAGGATAAAGTCTTGTTTTCCTACTCAGACCCAGGCAGCCATGATTTGAGGGATTGGGCCCAAGGAGCCAGAAGGCCTGGGGGCTTGACACCAAAGGCCTATAATGCAGCCAGAACCCATTTGGGAATTTGTGGGGGCATCCTACCCACCCCTCCTTCCCAATCCCAACACTACAGGTCCCCAATATTATGGAGGCTTTAAATTGCATAGTGAAGATGCTGGAAGATGCAGAATGCGAGGTAGCAGAGAGGGGCGCTGGGCTCTGAGAGGCTTTTGCTGCTGATGGGAGTGTGTTTTGGAAAGTCTCGAGTGGTAGGACTGGGCCAGTTTGGAGCAGGGGAGACCTATCAGTAGGGTGACTATTCGTCCTTGGCCTGGGCAATGCGGGCTTATGCCTGTTTGCCAGTGAATTAGACCCCCATCCGCCTTCAAAAGAAGTTCTGGTTTGGATGACATATGTTCCCCACACATATCAGGAAAACAGTATTCCTCAGTCTGTCTGCCCTGTCCCCTCCCTAGGCCGAATTCCTGGGACCTGGCCAAGGCAGGCTGCCTCGGTAAGGAGGAAGGGCAGGGAGTGGCCCATCCAGGAGGCAGGAGGAGGCCGGTAGGGGCAGCCAGGAAGCAGTGCCCTTTGGGGGCAAGATGTTGGACCTTTATGACTTGAGGTAACCAGCCAGGTACCAGGTTGTGGGGACAGCAGATGAGCGATTTCAGGGAAGGAGAATGCAGGCACCCTGATGGGGCAGGATCTGGTCACCTGTGTTCAAGACGCAAACCCCACCCCAACACCAGCCCTGGCCCTATATATATGTATGTATTTTCCCTGTACAATGTTTTATAAAAGTCTTCGCTAATTTATCTGCTGTGTCGGCTTGAGGAGTGGTGTGCGGACTCAGCTGTCTGTTGCTCTGGAGGGAGGGGAAGGGCTGGCTGTCGCTTGGCTTGAGAAATAAACGGGCCCGTTTGGACTGGCCTCAGCTCTGTGGCTGTGGACTGATGACTCGGAGCTCCTCGGCGTGATGAGAGGTGGGAAGAGCTCAGCTGGGGAAGGCTGAGCACGGGGTGGTGGCTGAGCCGGTGAGCCATTTTGCTGGGCCCACACTTTCTCTTTTGACCCTTAGGTTCTCTCGTTCTTGAAATCCTTAAAGGGGAAGAAGCAGAGCTAAGGTCTGGTGATAACAATCTGCATCCTTAAGCAAGTCTCTTTGACTCTCTGAACCTCAGTTTCTTCTTCTGTGTAATGGGCATGATAATAACACCTCCCTAATAAGGCTGTTGTGAAGATCAGAGATAGTCACGTGTTCATTAACAAGTCTTTGAGGGATTGCTGGTGGTGGGCACCGTGCTTAGCATGGATAGACATGACTCCTGCTCATGGCAAGTCTAGTGGAGGAGAGAGGGGGTAAAAAGAACACCCAGAAACATCACGCATGATAATAAGTGGTGGGACGGAAAGGCACAGGGAGTGTGAGAATAACTGGAGGGTGGGGGCGAGGAGGGGATTTCCCTTAACCGGGTGGCCAGGGCGGGCCTCTTGAAGCGGTGACATTTATGCCAATTTCGTCAAACCACCCGGCCAGTGTCTGGCAGTCAGTAGTTGCTCAATAAATTGCATTTTTGGCTGATGACTACCTTACATTTGTGTGGGGCCTTTCACAGTTTTCCATAAAGCTTTGACGTGGTGTCTTCAACTTTTCCAGAAGACGAAACTGAGAACCAGAGTGTTCATCTCACGACAGTGTCAGAGAGAGAGCTGTGTTTCCTTCTTTGAGTCTCCCCAGTGGGGGTGGGGCTGGAGCTGGGGGGAAGGGAGACCAGGAGAATGACTCACTTATTCAGCGGCTCTTGCTTCCAGGAGGGGCCTCCCGGGGCCTCCCCTAGCCTGGGGCTTCATCCTTCTCCTGTCTTCCCACTGTGAGGCCCTCATCCTGGTAACACAGAGAACAGGGGCGCCATATCCCATAGGACTTAGGGCTCTGCCTCTGGCCGCTCACCCCTCCCTGACCTTCCTAACTTTTCTCTCCCCTCACCTGGCCTGGGAGGGGCAGAGGGGTGTAGTGGAGGGTCGGGGACCAGGGCCGCACCTCTGGCACTGCCTCGGACAAGCTGTGCCACCACGGGTCTCCGCTAATTCGTCTGAAACACTACAGGGACAGACTTGCGCCGTGCGTGGGTCTTAGACTTCGTAGGGTCCCAGACCTCTTTAAAAGGCTGCTGATGGGGGACAGGAAAAAAATAAAAATAAAATAAAAAGCTGCTGAGAACCATGGATCCTCACCGCCCAAGGGACGCCTCCCACATGCATTTTTACACATTATTTTAGGCAGTTCATAGATTCCCTCCAACTAGGGCTCCGTGGACTTCACATTGAAAATTCCCAATGCAACGTTGGTTGGTCGTGGAAACCAGCAACATGTGCCCTTGGCCGTTTGGAAAGTTCACTGGTTCTCTGTTTATTCACAATCCTCTGAAACGTGTTGGCCCTTGTACTACTCCTGATTCCATTTTGTTGGTGAGAAAATCAAGGCTCTAAGAAGACAAGTGAGTTGCTCAGAATAGCCCACCTGCCTCCAAACTGCGACCCTCCTCACAGCTGCCTCCCTTCCCCCGTATCCACTCACCCATTCAGCCCTCGCCCCATCATGCCACCTCCCAAACTCTCTATCTTTCTAGCAGAGCAGGGGTCAGGAGGGCCTAACGGGGGTACAGGTACTCTGGGGCCAGAAAACGTTAATTGATGTGGGTGCCACGGGTGTTCCTGGATCAGGTTGGCTGCACCTTGGTTTCTGGAACCTCCCAGCAGCTCCCTGGGTGTGGCCCAAACCCCAGCAGCCAGAACCCAGCCCCTCCTGTGAGGCCCCACTGGGCGCAAGGCAGCACTGAGGCAGGTCCCAGGGCAGGCTGTGCTGGAAGCCTGGGGCCTGCCGTCGGGAGTACACGACAGCCCTATCCTCCCCAGTGGAGCCCAGCTTTTCCCAGGCCCCCCTGACTTAAGGGGGGAGGCTTCTCTTGCTCCCAGTGAGCCTTGCCCTCCCTTCTGTGGGAAGCTGGAGGATACAGGTGACTTGGGACTGGCAGGTGTGGGAGAGAGGCGACCTGAGTGCCGAGCTATCAGGCGGGCCTGCCCCGCCTGCTCACCCCACCTGCCTACCCGCAGCAGGCCACGGCCACTTTCATCTCCCCTGCTCAAAGGCAATGCTGGCGTCCCGTCATTGGCTGTCCAGGATGGGTGGCCACTGCAGGCAGAGGACCTGGGCCTCCTTCCTCCGAAGCCCCAGGGACGGCCAGCTGCTGTAGACCTGGGGTTCAGGCCTCGGGAAATTTTTAGCAGGAAGGTGAGAGAAGGTGAAGTGCTGGGAGAGGGTAGAGACCAAGACAACACATCATGAATGCTCACTCGTGTACGTGAATAACCCTGTGCTCCCCGCCAATTCCCGGGGCCCCAAAACTTCACTGACATTTGGCCCAGAGGAGCCTCTCCTTTCCCTCCCGGAGAACCATTGGAACCATTGTCTGAGCTACAGAGTGTGTTCTTACGGGCTCTCTTGTCTTCCAGGCTGGCTCCCTTTCCCCACCCAGGTGTCGCAGCACCCTGACCTTGGCCTCCAGTCTTCCTTCTGTATAGTTTCTTCTCCGGAAGACTGAGCCCCTCCGCACCAGAGGTCCACGTTTCTTTCTTTCTTTTTTTAAGATTTTATTTATCCATTTGAGAGAGAGAGGGAGAGAGGACACAAGCAGGGGAAGTTGTACAGGAAGGGGGAGAAGCCGACTCCCCGCTGAGCAAGGAGCCCAACATGGGACTAGACATGGGGCTCGATCCCAAGACCCCAAGATCATGACCTGAGCCGAAGGCAGATGCCCAACTGACTGATCCACCCAGGTGCCCCCAGAGGTCCACATTTCTAACGAGAAAGTGCTCCCTGGACATTTCCAGGTGGATGCCTGGCCAGCCACCCAAATTCAGCCTCTCCAAAAGGGACTTTTTCCCCTTACTTCCTTCTCACACAATTGCAAGACCAGAGCAGCCAGGCCCATCTATCCCTACTCCTGCCGCGCTGCTTCTGTCCCCTCTGCTTCCTCGGGCTGACTCATTCTTCAAGACCCAGCTGAAATCAGCTCCTGCGGGAAGCCCTCCCCAGCCCTGTGCTGCTCAGAAACGCCTCCGTCCACCCTTCAACACCCAGTTCCCTTGCTTGGCTCTTCCCCATCCTGTAGGCTCTGCTCAGACACCCCTCACCCCCTGGGCCACATCAGCTCTTGCTAAAGGCTCCCAGCGCCCCCTGGTCCGCTCACATTGGTGTCACTTGCTCCACGTCTCCCTCCCCCTGCAGCTGGTGAGCTCCAGAACTCAAGGATGGCCGGTCTTGTTCATCACGGTATCCCCAGCGTCTCGTGCGGCTCCTGGCACTCGCAGGAGCACTAAACGTATGTTTGTTGAATGAATCCATGTTGGTATTTAATCAAATACTGTCAAGTACTATTTAAGTTCCTTGAGGGCAAAGATCGTGTCTCCTATGGATTAGTGACCACGTAACTCTCTTGTTTCTGGAGGTGTGTCACCTGACCTAATGCTGAGGTTCTCGGGTGGCACAAAATTATGGTTTTAGAGATGGGGACTCTTAGGTTTCATCACAAAGGTGTCGGGGTGCCTTGGAGTGGCTCTTGCCAGGAAGGCTGAGACACGCTACCCTCTAAGGGGAGACAGGAAGGGCTAGGAGGTGATGCAACCTGATGAGGCTGTTCCCGTGCTTACAAAGGGCCAGGGCGAGGGGTGGCAGGCAGCCTTCATATCAGGTGCCCTGGGAGTTAGCCAGCCTCCTGGAGTTTCCAGCTCCAACCATCCAAAGGATTGCTGTTCTGTTTAACTCCTCTTTTGATGTCCTTTAGTCTCCAGTAATGTTATTCGGAGCCGTGGCCTCTCCCACCTGGGCAATGGGGACCAAGGGGAAAGGCTCTGCCCAATGTGGGCCAGAGAACGAGAAGGAACAGCTCCTGCTCTCCTCCCCCCCCAGAGCATCCCCCAAGAGGAAAGCCTTACGGTTGGCTGTCTTGTTTTCCTTCAACAGCGAGCTACCTGCATGGGGTTCTCGGGGGCTGGCAGAGATCTAAGCGCCGAGCCCGGATCACCAGGCTTGCTGCTTTCAATGTCGTCCCCTTCAGCGTTAGGATCGTGACCCCAGCGCTGCTCTCAGAAGCCGGGCACAGCCAGCACTCTCTGCCGGGTGCTCCCTGCGCATCCTTGAAAATTCAGTGTCTTCAGTCGGTGTTTTCCACAGACGGAGCCTCCGGATTGCTTTTACCTTTCCTCACAGCAGGGGTGGATCTCCTGCCATTTCCTGTCATTGGTACCTAGCTTATTTTGTAAGCCACTCAAAGAGGGCTTGGTAGGCTCTTGTGCTTGTTCTCGTTCTCTCCTCTATCCTGTCTGGGATCTTCCCGTGTTTTGGCTCAAAACTTTTCAGCATTTGTTCCAAATACTTAAGGTTAGCACAGCACCCCATCAATTCCATTCAACACCACTAGGGGGTGCCACTTAGTGCCAGGCAAAAGGCTCGCAGTCCAGAAGACATGAGAGTGTGCACGCATGCGTACACACACACACACACACACACACACACACACACACACACCTGGAATAAAAAGCAGGAGCGTACAAAGTTCTCCCACCCAGGAGAGCTGGGTAGCCCAATAGAGCAGGTGAGCACATGGGACACTGTTGGCCAAGCACTGTGGGTGGCCCCTCTTGCTGGCCTGTGACCGGTCATCAGGTCATCAAGGCTGTCCTCAGCTCCGTGACCCCAGTGGCAGCCCGCGCCTAAGGGGGCAGAGGAAGGAGGGCTGCCCTTTGTTTTCCTTAAGTGTGTCTGACACTTAAACCCTTGGTAAAGAGTGCCCCTCATCCCTGACACAAACACACTCACTGCTGCTGTCTTTTGGTGACTTCTCTTCGCCATTGAAAGCTGCTCTTGACCTTCACTTTAACCTGATTCCTCCAGGGAGAGTGGAGCGGAGTGAGGAGAGGACATCTGGGTAACTTGTCCTTGTGTCCGCCGCTGCTTTCCTTGTTCGTGGGTGTAGCCTTGAATCTGTGTGTGTGTGTGTGTGTGTGTGTGTGTGTGTGTGTGTGTGTGTGTAGGGGGAGGCGGAGGGAGAGGGAGAGAGGGAGAGAGAGAGAGAGAGGGAGAGACGGAGAGAGAGATCCTTCTGTGTGCACACGGGCCAGATGTCACCAGCAGGTGGCGCTCTGCTCCCAGGCACCTGACCTCAAGGCTGGCGGGGGGACGGGGTTCAGACTCCCATTCAGCTGGGGTTGACATGGCTCCTTCCAGGATCCAGACTCAGAGCTAAGCGCTGTCCGGTACACCAGTCATTCTCAGACTTGAGCGTGCATCAATAGCACTGGAGGACTTGTCAAAACATCGATTCCTAGAACTCTTTCCCAGAGCTCCTGATTCAGTGGATTTGGGATGGGGCCTGAGAATTCACATTTCCAACACGTTCCCGGGTGGGGCGGCTAGTCCTGAAGGCCCAGGGACCACACTTTGTGAACCGCTGCCACGTGGTATCCCATTTAATCCTCTCTCCTCACTCTGGGGACGTGGTACCACTCCCAACACACCAAAGAAGAGTCTGAAGTACTGACAGGCCAGGTGACCTCGCCTTGGTCTCCGTGCTGGGGCAGCGTGGCCGGGTGGGCGTGGCCACGCCTGTCCGGATTCTGGACCCTGGCCGCTCTTGTTCCAGGAGGGCAATAACAGACAGCAGGTCTGGGATAAGCAGGGTACTGGGAGAGGGGCATAGGGCACTGTTACGCTGGAGTAATTCCTCCCGCGTCCAAGGTGTTTTAAAAGCACTTTAGCTTCTATTGATATCTAATCTCACAATATTGGCCAACACTCTTGACCCCGCCTCCCACCCCGTCCCCTTCCCTTTTTAGGACTGAAGTTCCTGAGTCCCTCCCTGAGAACTGTCCTTACTACCTTGGAGCCACCTTTGTCCAAGGTCACACGTGCTCCCTGGGGGCAGCCCCCTTTCACTGATAGAGGCATCCCACCCCACCCCCCCAACTCAGGACAACTCTGGGGGTCATCTTAGCTCCAGGGCTTCTGATGGCCCCTGTCCTGGCAAGCTCAGGCAGTCCAGCTTCTTCCTCTGCCCCACCCCTCCCCCCATTGGGTGTGCATCCTGAAGGCACCCCCCCCAAGAAACTCCCTGCACACAAAATCTCTGTCTCCCAGGGAACCTGTCCTGCAAGGACTCGTTGGGTACCGTTCTAAGCATTTACATGTGTTAGGTCATGGGATCCTCCCAACAGCCCCAGAAGGCAGGTGTTTTGTTATCCTCAGTGTATGGATGAGAAACAGGAACAGAAAGGCTAAGTAACTTGCCCAAGGTCACAGAGCTAGCCAGCTGGCAGAACCACAATTCCTATGCAAGCGGTCCAGCTCCGAAGTATGACACAACACTGTCTTCTGGAACCAGCCTCAGGGAAATTAAACAAAGAGAACAGCTGAAGACATTCTGATTTAAGAGGGAAAAAAATCTCTGTGGCCCCCAATTCTTTTCCACCAGGCTCTTGCTGGGGCCTGAACATGCGTAGCCTTGGTGCTTAATTTTAGCTCCGTTGTTCTCATCTGGGGGCTCCCCAGGGGACATTCAGCAATGTCTGGACACTTTCGGTTGTCAGACCTGGGGGGACTCTATGGGCACTTGGCAGATGGAAGTCAGGGATGCTACTCATGTCTTACAACACACAGGGCAGCCCCCCGCCCACCCAGCCCCCTCAATCCAGCCCAAAACATCAGCTTGAGAAACCCTGCCATCTAGGTTGGAGTCTGGTCTCCCTGAAGTCCCAGCGTGACGGCCACTTGAGAGTAGACTCTGGTGGAGGTGGTCAGAGGTCCTTGAGCCTGCGGTTTGGAGAGGGTTTGGAGGGTAAACCTCCTACTTCAAAACCCTTGAAGCACAAATATTATCCCCAGTTGACAGGTGAGGAAACTGGAGCATCAAGTGGGTATGTGAGTAGTGAAAAGAAAGGAAGCTGAGGGCCCTGGAGATGCGCCCTTTCCTTCCTTCATAAGTCAGCAACAGGTCAGCTCAGCAGGCCCAGTTTGGTTCAAGGAAAGATTACAAAGATACCAGGCCCCACATGATCCACTCATTCTTCACCTCTGACCTTCCTCTTGCCACTTTGCCCCTTAACTCTCCATGCTGGCTGCACTGTACTGCTTAACATGCTGAGGCCACTCCTGCCCCAGGGCCTTTGCACTTGCTGTTCCTTCATCACTGAATAGTCTCTTCCAGATATCTGGTCTCATTCTAAATGTTACCCTCTTGGAGAGGCCAGGCCTCCCCTAACTACTCCATAAAAGGGCAATACCCTTCCCCCTCCCTATTCTCATTACTTTGCTTTATTTCTTCCTCAGCACAGATGTGCACCATCTGATGTACAATATATATATTTGTTTATCCTTAGGCCTCTCCTCCCTCATCTCTACACTGATTTACTCACTATCCTTTTCCCACTGGTCCTAATTTTTTAATTTTAATGTTTTTATCATTTATTGCTTCTGCTACAAACTGCCTCTAATCCATTGTGGAATAAAAAGAAATACAAAAAAGAAAGAAAAAAAAAAGAAATACAAAAAGGAACTAGCTCATGATTACACGGTTAATGGCAGAACCATTCGTTAGACTAGTTCTCCTAATAGTTTTCTACCAAGATTTCCAAACAACAAAGTGGAGCAAAGGAACATGCCATCCCACCTCCTCAAGCCTTAGGGGAGAAGCCTGAAGCTGCCACTAAAAAAAAAAAAAAAAAAAAAAAAAAAAAAGCAACATTTCTTTGAGGCTTTGCTTTTTATGGACATTTTTCACTTTATTTCCTAAAATATTTATACTTATTCAACTAGAAAAAAAATTTTTTAATTCAACACTTTATTTTTTTTTTTAAGATTTTATTTATTTATTTGACAGAGAGAGACACAGCAGAGAGGGAGCACAAGCAGGGGGAGTGGGAGAGGGAGAAGCAGGCTTCCCGCTGAGCGGGGAGCATGATGTGGGACTGGATCTCAGGACCCCGGATCATGACCTGAGCAGAAGGCAGAGGCTTAACGACTGAGCCACCCAGGCGTCCCTAGAAAAGGTTTTTTAGAAGTTTTTCAATACAAATCATTCCACCACCACAAAACCCAATGTGGAATGCGAGGGCCGAACATGTTGCTGATCTGGGGGCCCAGGGCCCCCTGTGCCACCCCACCTCGCCCCTGCCCCGGAAGAGACTCACAGCAGACGGTACTCCGCAGCTCTGTGTGTAGTTGGCCTCAGTTTCCTGAAGGGCTAGAGTTTGTTAACTCTTAGTTCCCGCCAAGCTGAGTGTGACAACAGGCTTTCTTTCTGGATGTGCTTGGAAGGAGGAAGCCAGGATGTGGAGAAGATAAGACGGTGGTGAGAGCCGGACTGCGGGAGGACTCCAACAGGCCGTGGGCTCCTGAGGTCCTGTCAGGGCTCACAGCGGTTGAGGGAGGGAGGCCTCAAGGACACTGATGGCTCATACATCACCCAGAGCTGAGGCCTGCTCATGCTTGACTGTCTCCCGCACAGTAGGGATCTCTGCAGGGAAGGGACCCAGGCTGCTTCTGGGGCTGCGCTGGCTGGGGGATGGGGAGGGGGCTCATGCCAACTTTCGGAAGAGGACAGAGCTACAAGCTCACCAGTGCCAACATCTGAAACAAAGGCCACCAACACAGCCCTCCTACTTCCCCTCTTCTCGCTCCCTCCCTGCTCAGGCCTCCGGGAAACACAGTGAAGGGGCAGGCCCTGATCCTGTTCTGGTGTGTCACCTTCCGTTGGGACGTGCGCTTGGTCCATAACCCAGGCCCTGGCAACCTTCACCACAGCCGGGAGGCGGGGAGGAAACTGGGAATGATGTCAGTACCAGCACGAGTGTCGCGCTATCATCTCTCCTATCACACCTCTCTCCCATTCTCGCTCTCTCTCAGTCATACCTTTGAGGTATTAGCCCACTTTGGAGATGAGGAAAAGTGAGACGCAGGCGACTCAGTCACTTGCAGCTAGCGGAGCAGAGGGACCCGGGACGGACCGCAGACCTGCTGGCCCCGAAGCCAGTCACCACTCCGCCCCATCACAGCGCTCGGTATTTAGAGGTGGGAAGGAGGGTAAGACTCCCTCCATATGGGCAGTGAAAAGCAAACCGGGGAAAATGAACCAAAAAAGCCAAAGACACAAAAGGTGGCGTTTTATCTGCCACTGCCTGCGTGCCAGGGATGAAAGAACAGATCCCCGTGTGCTTACGCATCCATAGAAGAGCTCTGAAGGGACACACAGGAGACCCGCCCTACCGGCGGCGGGGGATGGGGTGGCAGAAGAAACAGCACGAGGAGGAAGGCTTAGCTTTTACTGTGTATCTTTTTCCACCTTTTGAATTTTGTACTGTGTCCATTTGTCATTTAATACAAATATTTAAATAGTGCCTGGCGCACGGAAGTATCACAGAAGCATGTGCTGGGGCGCCTCGGTGGCACAGTCGTTGAAGCGTCGGACTCTTGGTTTGGGCTCAGGTCGTGATCCCAGCGTCGTGATCTTGGGGTCATGAGATCAAGCCCCAGATCGAGCCCCGAATCGGGCTCCATTCTCCGTGTGGAGTCTGCTTAAGACCCTCTCCCTGGGACGCCTGGGTGGCTCAGTTGGTGAAGCGTCTGCCTTCGGCTCAGGTCATGATCCCAGGGACCTGGGATGGAGCCTCTTGCTAAGTGGGGAGCCTGCTTCTCCCTCTCCCTCTGCCTGCCGTTCCCCCTGCTTGTGCTCTCGCTCTGACAAATAAGTAAAAAAAAAAAAAAAAAAAAGACTGTCTCTCCCTCTCCCTCTACCCCTCCCCCTGCTCTCTCCCTCTCTCAAATAAATCTTTTTACTTTTAAGTATGTGCTTTTGTCATTATTATTTAGAAATCATAGAAAATTACTTTAAGGGAGAGATAACTTGAGAAGGAAGGGAGAGCAGAGCTGGGGCTGATGGGGTGGGAGTGGGTCTGCCCCAGTCCAGGTAGATGAGTTGGAGATGGCCCCAAAAGGACAGCTACTGGGAACAGCATTCCTGGGTGCTTCTGAAAGCTCAGGAAGGATGCAGGTCTCTCTCATACAAGCTGGGGACACACTCCCTGACAAGATCCCAGAGTTTCCATGAAGCCAGAAGAAGACTTCAGGGGAGACTATGAAACCTGGTACATTCGGGCCTCTGAGAAAAGAAACTAAGTACTTCAGGGGACATGGCAGGACTAGCCTTGGGCTCTTCGAGAACAGGGTCCACGCCTGAATGACCTTCTAGAAGGCTGCGGCTGGCCCTGTCCCCTGGGTGATCAAGAGAGGGCCCAGGCCCAGGTACCACTGTCTCTGACAAGCTTGTTGGAACATTGTCCCTCAACAGGAAGGGTTGGAAGGAGTACAAAACTTGGGCTGGCTTACATGTATGTCTTCTTTGACCTTTTTTGTTCTCCTGGAGACTAGCCAACTTGGGAGCACTTGGTAGCCTAGGACAATGTCTAATCATTCTCCAGAATGTACCTGGCCCAAGAAACATGGGGGAAAGGGGAAGGAACACTGCTTGGCTAATCTTATTTGAATTTTCTGGAGAGGATGGTCAAGGAAGGGGGCAGCTCCTGGCATTGGAAAGGGGTAATGCAGACGGGGCAGCTACTAGGATGATTTCATATGGAGTATACCCCCCCTCTGAGAATGCCGAGTTTCAGAAGGAATTCTCACTCTGCTCCTGTGCATGCCCACCAGGACAATTTGTGAACGGAAAGGACGGGCAGGTGCTCACAGCAGCTCAGGGGCAGTGGAGAAAGCTGGGTTCCAGAGAACATCTTGGGTCCCTCCTCAGCAGGGATGTCGCACTGGGAACACTGTATTTGAAAATCCACTATGGAGAAGTTTACCTCAGTCATAACAGAAATGCAAACTAAAGCTATTCTAAAATACCATTTTTCACTTAGGTTGGCAAAAGATTAAAATCTTGATCACACATTATCTTGACAAGTGTGTAGGGAAATAGGCTCTTTTCCCCTGGAGGGAGAGGCTTAAATGGTACCACCCCTGTGGCAGGCATTGGGCAATAGCTACCAAAATGTGAAATACATATCGTGGGCAAGGAATTCCACTCCCAGGAAGCTGGCCTACAGATAGCCCAGCAAAATGACATCATGTCATCACAGCATTTTTTGTTGGAAATATCCTCAATTTCTCTAAATAAACAGTCAGTGGGGAGGATAATCGCACGGCCTCCCCAGGCTGCTGGGAGGATGCGCGCGCTTCATCCCCGGCAAGGGCTTAGCGCCGCGCCTGGCGTGTAACAGGTCTGTCAATGGATTTGTGCCCAGACGCATCGTGGTTTCTCATGGGCACCCTGACCCTTACAGGATCAAAACAGAACCTCCCGGCAAGGCCAACGAGGCCCTTAGGGTCACCTTTAACCTCCGTTTCCACACTCAGCCTTGTGTTCCCTTCATCCGCTGTGGTCTCTGTCCTCTCTGCCTGGAATGTCCCTTCTTTCCTTTGCTTGATTGCTCAGCCTTAAGGGCCAGATCACGAGTCACCATCCCTGGGACGCTCTTTCCGAACTCTCGGCCCAGAAGGAGCCTGTGACAGCGGGGAGCCTGGGGTGCCCCTGGGGGGCATCATCACACCACACGGTGACACCCTCCCCCCACGCACTTGCTTGCTACGATAAAATGAACGGGAAGAGAGCCCGCTCCACTCCAACAGAACCACGCGAGGGACCATTTTCTAGCTCTCAGGCTGGCGAGCTCCCACGGGTTTGGGGACACAGGAGGCGGAAGTTTAAGAGACAGGCACTGAGGTGAGAGTGTAAGTTGCCACAACTTGTGAGACATCCAGGGACACCTGTCCACGTGTAGTGGGCACTCACGGTGAAATGACAGGCGCACCAATCTGCTCACGGCATCTGTGTGCAGAAGCCTGCAAAGCACCTCCGCGCCCATCACCTGGTTGAATAACGGTGGAGCCGCACTATGGACCACCATTGCAGCCGAGGGACAGAACGAAGCAACTTTTATTACTGACAGGGAACCACTCCCGAATGGTACACTGAGAAGTGGGGGAGAAAGCAAGGATCGTTTATACAGTATCTGCCATTGTGTAAAAAGAGGAGAGAGTATATACAAGCATTTGCATTGTATATACATAAGATTATATTGATAGGGACACACTGGTCGCCTCCAGGGAAGAGACCTGGAAGTCTGGGAAACAGGGCAAGAAGGAGATGCTTAGTCATCCCTTCTTTTTCTATCTTTGAAATTTTCTACCATGTACATAATCTCTTCAAAATTAAATTAAACAACTTTTTAGTAAAAAAGGAAAAGCTAGTAATAAAATGGAGAGGAGGGTAAGCCGCTCGCTCCAAGAGGAGGAGAAATACCTTGAATGTGTTTCCAGAAGCGAGAATGTCCATGGGCAATCTTTACCCTCAGGCCGACTGCCCCCCACTCGCACCTGAGCACTGCGGCCTGACTGACGTGCAGAGAATTAAGAACCTGTTTCAGTATGAGCCTGAGTAAAACAGAAGAATGGTAGACCCATCATCAGTGGTTGAGGAAAATTCATAAATGAATGCTTAACAAAGTCCTAAAGAAATCAAATTAGAACTTGGGGCCCCGGGGCTCTTTCATGATGGCAGATAACTGGCGAGGCTCAGGCCATTCCTCTTACACCCAGGGCGCTACTGCTAAGGGCCTGTGAGCCTCCCGACCCTTCTATTTAAAAGCCTCGCAGATCATCAGGAACTCACCTGGGCCAATGAGCTGGCACAGGGCCCATTCCAACCCCAGACGCCATCAGGTCAAAGGGCCCACTTCGGGGCGCCTGGGTGGCTCAGTCCGTTAAGCCTCTGTCTTTAACTCAGGTCGTGATCTCAGGGTCCTGGGATCGAGCCCCACGTCGGGCTCCCTGCTCTCCTTCTCCCTCTGCCCCTCCCCCCTGCTCATGATATCTCTGTCTCTCAAATAAATAAATAAAATCCTTAAAAAACAAAAAAAACGACCCCTTTCCTGGGGCGATACTGGTGTGGAGCAGGAGGAGATGTTCGCAAACCCAGCCTGCCTAGCTGGGGTGCAACCTGCGGGCCAACGGCCAATGCCGGATTTACAGGGGAGAAGGCTGGCTCCGGCTGGCTCCGGCTGGCACCAAACCAGCCCCCGAAGACGAAGATGCTACAGGAGGGCCAACAGGAGCCTCAGGGGCTGTGCGGGGGCCTGGTGGGGCCTTGGGGATGGAGGGTACCTGCCCTCCCGCCTTTCTGCAGGCCATCTCAGCTCTCCCCTGTCCCTTACCTCTTCCAGAAGCTTCGCTTGCCAACACCACCCCCTTCAGGCCGGTCTTCAGCCCTCAAGTCCCACCCTCTCCTGACACTTACCCCTCTGTCTAGATGCGTGGTGCTTGTGTTTTTGTCTCCCTGACTACAAGTGAGCGCCTGGGGGAAGAGAGTAACTGTGTGTTTTGTTTCCTCCCTCTCCCTGTTCCTACAGGACTCAGACTGCAGGGAGACGCCCAGAGGCCTGGTTGGCTCTCTTGGGGCCTCCAGTTTGGTGTTGCTGGTTGTCCCCCTTTGGAATCACGTTTGCTAAATGCCAAACTTCGTGGAACTGAGACACGTAGTCTCACACGCCCCTCCAGCCAGAACACCACCCAGCGGCCAGAATGATCCTGGCATTTCCTTGCTACCCAGCACTGAGTAACACCCAAAGCCCTTACCCAGGCCCTGAGGCTTTGCACGGTGTGACCCCCTGCTCCCCCCTGACCCCTCTCCAGGCACACAGCACTTGCTTTCCCCTCTCCCTGGAGTGCTTTTCCACTCGGCTGGCCTCATCGATGCATTCAGAGCCCTGCTCAAAGACAGCTTTCCTTCCCTACCCTTTCTAAGATAGCGACCCTTTTGGGGCACCTGGGTGGCTCAGCGAGTTAAATGTCTGACTTCAGCTCAGGTCATTATCTCAGGGTCCTGGGATCAAGCCCCTTGTCTAGCTCCACGCTCAGAGGGGGAGTCTGCTTCTCCCTCTCCCTCCGCCCCTTCCCTGTTCCTTCTCCACCTGCCCCCTCCCCCTGCTCTTGCTCTCTCAAATAAATAAATAAATAAATAAATAAATAAAATCTTTAAAAAATAAAACAAAATAAAATAAAATAGCACCCCCTTTGGCACCTCGCTCCTCTCAGCTGCTCCTCCAAACCCACTCACTCCTACCTTTCCCCTGCACTGTGCCCTGGGAGGCCGGCCCTCTGGCTTCGCTTCTCTGTTCAGCAGACAACAGGCAGGATACCCAAAGTCTGGAGGGAGGAGCCTGAGGCCAGGGTATTAATTCCCCAGCTGGCTCCTTCCCTCCAGGGTCGCCGTGTGTGACTGGGCGCCTCAATGACCCAAGGCCTCAGCTCTTGGCAGAGGGCACCCACACAGGCCTCTCTCCAGGTTCTGGTAACTGCCCGCTCCCTGTTACCCAGGTATTACACCACCCTTGTGTTCCCCCCTCCCCTCCACCACCGTTGGAGGTAATCCCTTTATTAAATCTTCCTTAAATTACCCAAAGCAGGGGCACCTGGGTGGCTCAGTCAGTTAAGCCGATAATGTCTGTTGAATGAATGAATGAATGAGGAAAGAAAGGATCAATATAATCTGGACAGGATATGGAGGCTGGAAGGACAGGCCGGATTGTAGGACGTGGTGGCCAGGAAGAGCATGAAAGAAGGCATGGGCTGCAGCAGTGATGAGAATGGCCTTCTCCCCCATTGGCATAAACCCCCCGTTGATGTCCTTCTTCGCATTTCTCCACAATCTAATGCTTTTGGTTTTGTTTTCTTCCCACTGGAAGTGAATTCCCTGGGGGCAGGGGCCATGTCTGCCTTGTTCACCGTGGTATCCTTAGAGCCTGGCATAGTGCCTGGCATACACAGAAGGTGCTAGATCCACATTTTTTCACTAAATGAAAGAGATAGGAGTTATCCAAAAGAAACAATGAACTGGCAGAGGCCCTGGGAAGCCAGGTTGGGCAGGTTAGACTTGGGCTGAGGAGCCGTAGGGAAGAACTGCGAGTCGTCCTGCAGGAAGGGAAAGGACTTGTAGGAAGGCGGGCCTGCAGGAGATGCAGGCTGGGGGACAGCAGGGACGTGCGGCCTCAGACTGGAACGGAGGGCAGAGGGGGCAGAATGTGGTGACTGACCCGATGCAGAGGAAGAAGGAAGATTCCAGAGGGTTTAGCCCTGGGGGGCGGGGGGGGCTGAGAGGATGAGAAAATGCTGTAAAGCCTGCCACCAAGGCCTGAGGCAAGTACTCAAGGGCCAGCTGCTGTGGGCCTATTTCTACCTTCCTTCTGAAGTGGGAAAGCCGGCAGCAGACGTGGAATCAGATCCAATCTGACTGCGTTGCATGGAGAGTATGTGGCGAGTGAGCTACAGACGGACGGATCCATAGCTGGGTGGGTTGGGGGAAGAGCCAGCAAAGAAAAGGGAAGCCAAGAGGTAGAATAACAAGGAAAGGAAGCTGCAGGAACAGCTCTGAAGGAAGGGGCAGCCAACAAGGTCACACACAAGAGGCAAAAGCTGGGCTGGACTTCACTGAGGGCCCCAGCCTAGAGGAGCACCTGACTGCTGGCCTCGGGGCCCGGCTGGCAGAGCCAAGGTGCCAAGTCAGGTGGCTTCCGTGTTCGGGAAGGGTTTGCTCCCTGTCCCATCAAGGCATTCCTGGGTACCCGCCCATTTGTGGCAGATTGCTGGCTGTCCTCCAGATCCATTCTCTTGTTCTTTCCATGGAGACAGAGCTCCCAAATTTTACCCGGACACTCAGCTAAAACCCACACTTCCTCACTTCCCTTGCCGTTTGATGGGGCCACTGACTAGGAGGGGGCAGCTTCCAGGGCTTGGGCTCTCCTGTGCAGACGCCGCCTCTCTCCTCCTTCCGCCAGGCTGGAACGCGGAGCCAGTGGAGAGGGGGCGGCTGCCTTCCATCACATGGGTGTGAGCAGCACCTGAGCTGATGGAGGAGCCGTGAAAGGGAAGGACACTTGACACCACCAGGCCACCAAGCCAGCCAGGACCACCTACCCAGACTTTCGTAGAAGGCATACATTTTGGTCTGAAACCACTAGATTTTGGGGACTTTGGGGAGACTCTACAGCCCAACTCATATTGGCACATGCCATTTAATCCAATGGAGATATCACCCGAGGTCAGACCAAAAGGTGTTCCAGCCCGTGTCTGTTTCCACAGGGCAGGGAAAGGGGCCACAGGCATTTCCCCTGACAAGATCGTCACTCTCCTCGTACCAGAATCCTTAGTCTCCTCACAGTCTGCTGCAGATGCGTTATTCGTAAACTGATCAAAGCCCTTCACAAATCTGTTTGTCCCTTCATCTACTTCCTCAAGGAATGGAGAGCTGTGATGGCAGCCTCAGCCTGCCTCCCCATCACCCCCTCTGTGTCACTGGTTCCATCTCTAGCTCCTTCTCCTCCCACCCGCGGGCCAACGGCCGCATGAGTGTGTGGCGGGAATCACTTTGCACACAGCAGCGCTCAGTGAATTTGAGGAAGAAGAAGGTAAAAAGCATGAGCTCGGGAGCAGGATGCCAGGTGCAGACTACAGCTCTGGGACTCAGCAGCCGCGTGGACCGCGGGAAGCTACTGACCTCCCTGCGCTGCCCGGTCCTCAGTTGGAAATGGAAGCAGTAAGAAAATCTACCATGAGATGATTGTGAGGAGTGAGTGAGCCAATACATGTAAAACAGTGATGGGCAAGTTAGTTACGTTCTCAATTAGTATTAGTTTTTATATGTAATTTTTAAAGCAACACGAAAAGTCTGGCACTGGCATAATATTGTCATTTAGAAGCCACGGTTGCAGACACTTCTCAGTAAATCGTCCTCACAAGGTATCATAATTATCCCATTTTATAGCAACTGGTTTGGTGCTCTGCCCCCGATTTCACAGCCGGTCAGTTGTGGGGCCACTGAATCACATGTCCTCTTAGAGCAACTTCAGGATTCTAGAAAAACAAAGCTCAAGAACCTCAGTTCCTTTTACGCTTGTTTCCCCAGAAGCCCAGGCCATTTTGTTACTGGTTTCTCAGTTTTCACTGGTCACCATTTAACTGCCCCCTGGTTAGAAACAAAGGAAAAGGGGCGCCTGGGTGGCACAACGGTTAAGCGTCTGCCTTCGGCTCAGGGCGTGATCCCGGCATTCTGGGATCGAGCCCCACATCAGGCTCCTCCGCTAGGAGCCTGCTTCTTCCTCTCCCACTCCCCCTGCTTGTGTTCCCTCTCTTGCTGGCTGTCTCTATCTCTGTCGAATAAATAAATAGAATCTTAAAAAAAAAAAAAAAAGAAAGAAACAAAGGAAAGGAGCCTGCTGAGTGTCCTCGCCAGAGGCCAGACTGGGGGGCTGCTGACCCAGGAAGGGGGCGTTGAGGATGGGGCGTGCTCATCAGTAAATAGCAAAAGGACTGTTTGTACACTTAGGAGACGTGAAAACCAAGTGCAGTGTGCGGATCTTATATTGATCTTGACTCAAGCAAGGCAACTATTAAAAACAAACAGAAACATTGTTGCGACAACTGGAGAAATCTGAATATGAACTGGATACTAAAAACGAAATCTCTGTTCATTTGTTAAGTATGATATTGACATGGTGATTATATTAAAAAAAAAAAAGAAAGTCTACATCAACCCACACAAACCAGCCCCCCAACACCCACACAAAAAAAACTAAGTCTTGACAAAGGTACAAATGTCATTCAATGACGGAAGAGTAGCTTTTCAACAAATGGTGCGGGATCAACTGGACATTTACTGACAAAATAACGAACTCAACCTAAATCTCACATCTCTAAAAATGTACGCAACATAGAACAAGGACTAAAATGTAAAACATAAATTTATAAAAATGTTACCAAAAAAAAAAAAAAAAAGGATTTTCAGGAGCTAGGGCTTGGTGAAGAGTTTTTAGACCCAACCCTAAAAATACCCATAAAACAAAACACTGATAAATTGGTCTTCAAAATTAAAAGCTTTTTGGTCTGCGGAAGATCCTGTGGGGAGGACACAAGGACAAGACGTGGAGTGGGAGAGTGTCTGCAAACCACACACCTGACACAGTTCTTGTATCTAGAATAAAGAAATCTCAAAACAAAGGAACAACCCAAAGAGAAAATGGGCAAGAGACTCAACTGGATTCCACCAGATAGCAAATAAGCACATCTAAACACAAGAAAAATACAAATTAAGGTCACAACGAGATATTACAGCCCTGTCAGAATGGCTAAAGCAACATAAAATAATAACACCAAATACTGGTGAGGATGTGGAGAAACTGGTTCACTCACACACTGCTACTGGGAATGCGCATGGTCCAGCTACTCTGGGGGAGTCTCAGTTCCTTTTAACAGTAAATGTGCCATTACCACAGGGCCCAACAATTACATTCTTGGATATTAATTGCAGAGAAGTGAAACTTAAGTTTACATAAAAACCTATACACAAACGTGCGTAGCCACTTTGTTCGTAATAGGGCAAAACTGGGAACAGCCTCGGTGTTCCTCGAAGCGTGAATGCTTACACACACTGTAGTGTATCCATACCATGCAGTATGACTCAGCAAAAACCCCCAAAGGAACTATCCAGACCTACAACCCCGAGGGCTCTTACTCATGCTGAGTGAAAAAAAGCCAACCTTGAAAGGTTATCCCTTTATGATTCCATTTATATTAACAATCTTTTTTTTAACTGTAAATTCTATGCCTAATGTGGGGCTCGAACTCAGGACCCTGCAATCAAGAGTTGCATGCTCCACGGACCGAGCTAACCAGGGGCCCCCATTTATATTAGTAATCTTCACTTATTTATTTTTTAAAGATTTTATTTATTTGAGATGGAGAGAAAACACGAGCAGGAGGAGGGGCAGAGGGAGAGGGAGAAGCAGACTCCCCGCTGAGCAGGGAGCCTGACACGGGGCTCCATCCCAGGACCCTGAGATCATGACCTGAGCCGAAGGCAGATGCTTAACCGACTGAGCCAGCCAGACGCCCCAACAATCTTTAAATACAGTTATAAAGATGGAGAATAGAAGAGCAGCCACCAGGGTTAGGGATGGGGAGATGGGGTTATGGAGAGACTGCACGAGGGAGGTGGGGGCGGTGAGGGAAATGTTCTGTATCTTGATTGTGGGGGTTGTTACATGAATCCACATGTAAGCAAACTGCACAGAGGAACAGGTGAAATCCGAATAAGCTCTGTGGGTTGTACTGAGGCCAGTCTCCTGGGTCTGATACTGCACCGGCTACACAAGATGCTACCGCTGGGGGAACTGGGCCAAGGGTACGTGGGACTTTTTTCTTTTTCCAACATGCTGTGAAATTAGCATGATGACTTAGTTACAGATTAAATGACACAGGTCTTGCGTTTACTTTAAAACCCAGGAAGAGGGGCACATGCGTGGGTGGCTCAGTTGGTTAAGTATCTTCTGACTCTCCATTTCAGATCAGGTTGTGATCTCAGTGAGATTGCGCCCCCGCATCCGCTCCTCACTCAGCGGGGAATCTGTTTGTCCCTTTGCCTCCCCTTCTGCCCCTCCCCCTGCTCTTGCTCTCTCTCAAATAACTAAATAAATAAAATCTTTTAAAAAGCCCAAAAAACAAAAAACTCCAGGAAAAAAAAAAAGTAAAAAAGGTGGGAGACATCAATGAAACAGAACTGAAAAAGACGTTGCTTAGTGTTGAAGCTGGGTGACGGATATACAGGGAAAGCACATACACTTTCCTCACTGTGTTTGAAAATTTCCAAAGTAGAAAGTTTTATACAGTTTCCAGGGGTACTTAGTCCAACAGAAGGACTAAGCCTTAACCGTCTACAGCCTTAACTCCTTGCTGTAACTTCTGAATACAAATTAAGTTCAAAGTATATCATTCTCTTTCATTTGCAAAGTTTTTATTATGACCTTTTACTAAAAGCCCATAAATCATGTCCTTAATCTGGCTCTGTTTACTACCTTTCCCCTTTAAGAAGTCTCCCAAAGTTATAAAAAATAGAAATTTATAAATACACAGTGAGAATTATGCACAGTTTTTACACAAAAACAGTCGGGTCAATGTTTCAAGCTGTCTAATCATCTCCCTGGGGCCTCTCATCCGGAACAGAATTAGGGCCTCCAATCTCAACAGCAGAAGTGGCAACTCTTTCCCAAACCCACCTCCTCCTCCTTCGGCATCGGGCAGGTGCTGGTTTTGGACAGTAATGGTGAAAGAAGAAGTACAGAAATGCTGATGGGGTGGCTGCCCCGAGAGCAGAGAACAGCCAGCCCGCAAGGTCTCAGCCCTGCACCTGCCAGGGCTCAAACCCGGGCCGGTAAACTCAACCGGCCGAGAATCGCCATGAGCCGAATCACAAACTCAGCAAGGGCCTGCTCGGACTGCTGTTCAGTTGAAGAATTTCAGGCCACCACCAACCTGAAGAATGCTTATTTGGTCCGGAGTGGGGGAACCCAAATATCTCCCCAGCACGCCCTCTTCAGGGACTGACAAGCAGCTCTTTGCCTCCAAGTAATGGGATAGAGGGCCCTGGAGCAACAGTGAGGCCAAAGGAACGAGGACCCTGCCGTCAAGTTTTTCAAGTCTTCAAATTCACCCAGAGCCTGGAAGGTGAGGAAATGACTCTGGAAGCAGAGAATCGGGAAAGTTCGATATGGACCTCAGGACGCTAACACAGGGAACAACCTGTTTATCCTGTGTTAACTCCCAGGTGTTGCAAGCATTTTTCTTCTTTGGACTTGGGTTTTAAATCTCTTCCTTTGGAGACCAGCCAAAGGGTATCAGCTTGCCCAGCATCTTCCTTAACACTTGGGGTTTTTTTTTCTTTTTTTTTGGTTTGTAGGGTACATCAAGGACGAAGTCTTCTCTCCCCAGGAGGAAAAGAGGTTGATCAGATTCAGACCTGCTTCTGGAAGAATACCCCGGCTTGGCCTGCAGGCTCCTCTCAGCCCACTTCCACCATAAGGTGGGACCACGGCCTTAGGTCCACGCCAGCCTTCCAGCAGACCAGCCAGGCCCATCCCTCAAAATCTCACCCTCCCCACCCCCCACCATCAAATCCTTTTCCTGTTGTTTACAATCGGTGATTCCTCTACAAGTCACAGTATAATATATCCACTGATAGGGCTCATCAGAGAAAACCTCTTTCCTGGGATGGAGCAGGACTCAGTTGGTAGTCCCCAAGCACACACCGGAGGGACAGTCCATGACAAATCCCTCAGGAGAGAGAGCGCTGCCCTGCTTTTGGGAGCATTCAGCAAGTGCCAACGAGAGAGTCAGTGCTGCCCTTACGCATCACTCTGACTCCTCTGTGTTTAACATATCTGCGCATGCCTGGTTTTCCAGGGTTCAAAGGAATCAAGTCCTGTAACAGCAACTGAAGTCACCAGGGGCTGCTTCGGCGCCCCACAGTCCAGTCAGGTTAAGAAAGTCTGAGCATCACCATCACGGCTTCCTCCACCCAAATACCCAGTGAAAACAGGTAATCTTAATATTAAGTTTGCTACTAAAATCATGTCCAGTCACACCGGCCGCCTTGGCTTGACTGCAAGGCCACCCTCTCTTCTTCCCTTCAGTGGCTTTAACCACTCCAGGAGAGGGTGTCCGCGTCTCTGTACAAGGCAGGCTTCCTTCTCGGCTCACGAGAGGGACCTAGAAAGAAGAGGAATCCATGGGGCCTGCCTGGTGGGGGCCCCACCTGCTCTCCTTCTAAGGGGGACAGCTCTAGGGCTGTGAGGGCTGGTCCCTGGGCTGCAGACGCTCGAACTCTTTGCAACAAGAGGTACACATGGGGGATGAATGAGGAGAGGAAACGGGAAAAGATTTCCCTTTCCCAAGGTTCAGACCCACTGGGGAGTCTCTCTTTTCTGCCAGGGAGCAGAGAAGACCACCTCAGTTGACCAGAGAAGCCTCTCTGCACCCCAGCTTCCAACTCACTTCTTCCTGCGAATCTTGGGTTTCTTCACAGGCCGCAGATAGGGGTTATCGATGACATTCTCCTCCCCGTTCCGGCTTCCCGACAAGGAGGGGTTCTGCTGCAGGACAGAGGTGTTCTCCTTCTCGGCTCCAGAATCATCCTTTGAGCAAAAGCCGAAATAAAGCAAAATACCAATGGCATAAGGGAAGAGATCATGCCCATAATAAGAACTACTATTAGCATCCCTTTCATCAAGCAATTAGAAGCCCAGGAGACCACTTTCTTTCTAATGGACCTATCCCTGCCCCTGGCGAAATGAGGCCCAGGCAAGGGCCAGCAAGCCGAGGAAGATGAGACCAACAGCTTGGACACAGGGCAGCTCAGAAAACACCACTCTGAACCTCTTGAGAAGGTAATGACACGAGTTAGAACAGAGCCCTGGCAGGGGCCGGGAGTCACAGGCAAACATTTAGATGCTCAAGGAGGAAGCCCAGCCTGTGTGGAAATAAAGAAAGAGAGAAGTGACCCGTGATGCTTTGCAGGACACGGGGCCAGAACAAATCATGTCCCCAGGACATCTCCTAGACCAAACCGAATGCAAATCATAATCGATTTCCTCCAGATTCTCAACTATCTGGTTCCTGCAACAGGTACAAATGATCATACTGCTACAGAGGCCAAACACTTCTAGAGCCCTGAGGGTTCCCACCAAGGCAAAGAGAGCGCACAGGCGCCAACACAGGAACGTCAACGACAATCCCCATCTGTGACATGCGGGTCAGCTCTTTCACTGTTTGCTTTTTGAGGAAAGTGATTTGAGAGAAAAGTTTATAGGTTTACATATATTCAACATGACCTCAATTAAAGCATTTTTTAATCATAATGTGTGTAGACATATTAAAAGTAGGTCGAAACATTAGAAACCAGTTCTGGGAATATGGGTGATTGATTCTCCTTTCCCTATTTATACTCTCTTCTGTTTTCCAAGTTCTTTAAAATGAGCAGAAGCTGCAGGGGAAGAGGGAAAAAAACCACACCAAGGACTTGACCTAGAAGCTCAGGCCTGAGGGAGAAGTGACCCGAAGAAGCCTGTTGGGCTGCGCCCCCTGGTGACAGGCCAAGCGTCCTGTCAGTGAGATTCCTGTTAATGTAATTGAGGCAAAAGAGGACCTGACCTCAACCAGAAGATTCTGTTGTCGAAGACAGCAGGGTAGAGGGCGCTGTGATTGGATGACAGGAACAGCAGGTTCCCTCACAAGGGACAGCAGGCGACAGGGACTCTAGGCACAGGCTTAGTACACCTGAAGAAACTGGCTCCCTTCTAGGTTCTGCTGCCCGCCCCTCCGTGCCCCACCAATTCTGTTCCCCCCAAAACCCAGTTCCATCCAGGGTCCCTGTGCAACAGCCGATCCCGTGGGACCACAACCTAGAGCCATTGTGGGCCCTCTGGAGGCTCTCTTGAAAGCGGGTGCCCGCAGGCCAACCTAGCTCATGCCAGACCCAAGGTCTGACCAGGACCAGACCTGCCTAGGGTATTTGGCTCCCAATCTTTCTGAAGGGGTTAATGGCTTGGCTTAGTAACCCACCCCTTATATCCCTGCTGTCTTCTCTACCGGAAACGCCCTGCCTTAAAGTTGCAGCAAGTTCGCTTTAACCATGCCTTAAGTGTTTCCTGAGATAATGAGGATGGGAGGGACAGTCAGGGGCACAGAAAAGCCAGCTCTGGGACCTCTGCCAGAGGGCACTAGGCTCCCTCCATTTGGCTCACTTGTCTCACAAGGCCAGGACGTGGGTCCCGAGTCATGGGACAACAGCTTCTCTTCTCCCAAGTACAGCTGGAAATGCCACTTTCTTGCCTCCTTCAGGGACAGGCAGCCTTGAGACAGGGAGGGATAGGAGTAGATAAAAGTAAAGTACCAAACTCACTGAGATTTGCTTGAAAAAGGTGGGAGCAGAAGAGTCTGTCAGGAGCTCCCTGAGCCTGCGAAGGCCTGAGTGTGTGAGCTCTGGGGAGCCCCCCCACACCCCGGGGTGACTGCGGTGCCTCACAGTTTCCAACACCGTTTTTCTACACTGACCACGGCCGCATGAGCCCCTCTGCCCTTACCTCTCTCCTGACACCCAGGATCGCATAGCTACCTGCTCGCTCAACATCTCCACCCGGCCTCGAGGAGGCACCTCAGACTTCTGTGCCAGAAACGGAACTCCAGCCCTTCCCCTGAGAGCAGTCTTCCCACAGTCCTCCCATGGCGACTCCGTCCTTCCAGCTGTTCAAGCCAAAACTCCACAGTCATCCTTGCTTTTCTTTCTCAGACTCCCACATCCAAATCTGTTAGGGTAACTTCTTGGCCTTACCTTCAAAATACGGGTAGAATCTGACCACTTCCACTCTCTCCACTGCAGCTGCCCTGTTGGACCCCCAGTAGCTCTCGTCAAGACTGTCACAGCAGCTTCCTAACTGACCTCCCCCATAGCCTGCGATCCTTGAGGGAGTTCCGCTATGTCCCTCCTCCGTTTCACACCCTCCCATGACTCCCATGTCACCCACTTAAAAGCCAGTTCTGAAAGCTGACTGCAGGGTCCTACCTGACCTGCCCTCCACCTCCCTCCCACTGCCTCCCTCAGCCACAGCCCTACTCACCTCTGTGTTGTTCCTCAGGGCCTCTGCACTGGCTGCTCCCTTTCCAGAATGCTCTTCCCCAGATATCCACATGGCTCACTTGCTCACTTCCTGCAAGTCTCTTGTCAAATGTCTCCTCAGTGATGTCTACCCTGATACCCTATTTAAAACTGAAGCTTCCATCTTTCACCCTGGATCTTCCCCCTCCTTGAACCCCTCGCCCCAACAATAGCATCTCCATCTTTAATAGACTGTAAATGATTCATCTATATATTACGTTCATTGTATCCCCTCCCCCCCCAGCCAACACAGCTTCCAAAAGGCAGATGTTCCGTCTGCTCTGCTCACTGAGGTATCCCAAACACCCAGAACGGTATCTGCCACATACAGGTACTAAATAAATATTTGTTGAGTAAATGAATGGTACATTGTTCACAAAAGAGCAAAAGTTTAGACATGGGTATTATCTGAGGAAGGCAGCTAGTTCAAATATAGAAGGAAAAAAAATTCTCTTACACACTAATTTAAAATGAATAGTCCCTTTATGTTCAAGTACATGGAGAAACCGGAACTGGGTTAAACAAAGTAACCAACTAGCAACAGTCCTCGAAAGAAGTGCTGCCACTGATAGATAAACGAATACTTTAAAATACCAGTTATTTAATTCACTGTGACGTTGTCTGTAAACCACAGATAGAAAACACAAGCGTCCACAGGGAGCTGGTGACATTGCGTGGTTATACCCCACAGTGGAGCACGATGAAAGCATAAGGAGGGCTGAAGAAACTCCTGACATACACCTATGGAATGAACACCAAGATACACCGATAAAGGAAAAAAGGAA
Source organism: Ursus maritimus (assembly GCF_017311325.1). Classification (NCBI taxonomy): domain Eukaryota; kingdom Metazoa; phylum Chordata; class Mammalia; order Carnivora; family Ursidae; genus Ursus; species Ursus maritimus. The sequence continues at coordinate 1,780,100 of NW_024425452.1, read as the reverse complement.
GGGAAATGGTTTGTGATTTGCTATTTGTGTTTAAAACAAGGAGGAAACTGTGTCTCTGGGAGGATACACAAGAGACTGGTGACACTGGCCGCTTGGTAGGCGGGGAAGTGGATGACAGGGACCATGGATGGGATAAAGGATACATTTCTTTCTACACTGTGAATTTTGAAACATAGGATTGTACTTGCCATTCAGCAGAACAACATGAACAAGTCCAATTAACTGGATATCAATTGTTGCTAGGATTCTTTTCTTGAGGTCTTTTTATTTATTTCTTTATTTTAACAGAAGAGCAGGGGGTCGTACAGCCTGAAACGGTGGGAGGCTGGGAGAGGGAGCCACCAGCCAGGCACCCAATGTAGGCTGCCGAGTTAGGTGTTCCTATCCCTGCCTTGGTACTTCTGAGGAAAGACTCAGATGTTGGGGAATGCGACCCAGGTCATGTTATCTGGAAAGCAGAGCAGTCTGGACTGGAAGCCGGGCCAGCTCGACTCTTCCTACTCTCTGCCGTCTGGCTTGGCCTCTCAGTACCCTGGAGTCCTATAGCACCTCCTGCGTTCCCACAGCCTTGGCTCACTCACGGCCGCGACCTCACCTATGTCACCCCCTGTGGTGTCCTGTCACACACCTGCAGGCCTTTAGCGTCTTGGTACTTACAAAGGGATGGTGGTTTTGCTTAGAAGATGCCTCCTGTTCATAAGGTGAACCTCATCTGAGTCCACGACCCAATCACCGTATCTCAGACCAAATTAACTGAGTCCAAAACAGAACGGTAGGATAACAAGTTCCTCTGCTTTAGGTAAAGGCACGGGCTTCTAGCCCTAATTCTGAAAGGAACAATCCAACATTAAAGACACGTGCGTTCAAGCAAGGAGGCCCGTCGGCAAATAACAGAAGACAGCACAGGCCGGCTGCACTCCACCTGCATGCTGGAGCTGCTGGCTGCCACCTGCCGCCTGGAACGGTAGAGAACACGAGGAACGCTTGGTCCAATGACAATCACCAAGGCATCCTTGGCTTCAAAGTCAGGGCCGGCCTTAAAGGATGGATGAATATGGTAAGCAGACCACAGGGTCCCACAAGCCTTAAAGGTATCCAAACTTCTAGAAGTTCTGTGGCTGTACTTGGCACTTTCTCACAAAGATGCAGGAACACGAGTGGGGTCTTATCCTTGTATGTACTGAGTACAACACATCGATACCCAGATGAGAACATCCAAGAGCTCTGACGAGCACGTCTCACCCGCCTTGGCCTCTGTGCCCACGCACTCTATCTCCTCCCCCGGGAGTGAAATGCCCCTAACAAGGCCAACCCTCCACCATGCCCTGTCCCCTAAATCCCTTACCTCTCACCTACCAAAGAACATCAATCCAAAATGTTTCTTTCTCTCCTGCATCCACCTTTCCTCTCTACCAGATCATCCCATCAGCATACTGACATCCTGTTCTTTCTTTTATCTTAAAGAAACAAAAATAAAAACGCCTCTCTTAGCCCCTTAATGTTCCCCCTTGGGCCACCGCTCCATTTTTCTCCTTCCCTTTAGAGCAAAATTCCTTGAAACCATTGTCTGTATAAGTGCTGTCCAACGGAACTTTCTGCAATGATGTCAGGGTTCGCATCTGCACTGCCCCATGTGGTAGCCACTACCCGTAGGTGGCTATTTAAGGAGTGGCCCGTGTGACTAAGAAACTGAATTTTTAGTTTTATCTCAGTTACATTAATTTCAGTTTTTTAAAAAATTTTTAAAGATTTTATTTTTAAGTAATCTCTACACCCAACACGGGGCTCGAACTCACAACCCCAAGATCAAGAGTCACACACTCTACCGACTGAGCCCACCAGGCACCCCTAATTTCAGTTTAAATAGACACACGTGGCTACTGTAACGGACAGCACAAGTCTGTACTTATGGAGCCCAGCTCCTCTTCTTTTTATCCTTACCCACTCCCAGGGAGCTCACCCAGTCTCATGGTTTTAAACACAATCTGCGTGTTGATGACTCTCAAATTCGCATCTCTGCCCGACAGCTCCTCCGACTCCAACTCACATCCATCTCTCCACCTGACATCACCACCGGCTGTTTAATGAGCATCTCAGTTACCCTGTTTCACCGGACTCCTGCCTCTCCCCTAGCTACCTGGCCCACCTAGGGCTTCCCTAGCTTAGCTGAAGGCAACTCCATCTTTCCTGTTGTTCAGGAGAAATGCCTTGCAGTCCTCTTTGGCTCTCTCTTTCTCACAACTCATACCCACTCCATCGCTTGGCTCTGCTCTGAAAATAGTCTAGAATCTGACCAAACAATCTATCTGACCACGTCTCATTGCCTTTGCTTCTACTACCACCGCTCAGTTTACTGCAGAGCCTCCTAAGCGGGTCTCTCTGCTTCTGCCCTTGTCTTCTGCAGTCCACTGTCAACACAGCAACCTGACCTTGTTAAGAAACCTACATCAGACCCTGACCCTCCTCTGCTCAGCATTCCCAATGGCTCCCACCTTACTGAGAAAAAGCCCAGTGTTGAGTACAGGCTTTAAGATGTGACTGACCAGGAGCTCCCCCTTGTTCATGCCACCTTGATGGCCTTGCTGTTCCTCATCTCAACAGCTCCCACCTCAGGGCCTTTGCATCTCCTATGCCCTCTGCAAGGAATGTTCTACTCCCAGATACGTATAAGCCTTATTCCCTTCAGGTCTTCCCTCAAATGTTACCTTCTCAGTCACCCTATCCAGTACCACATCCCCTCATACCCACACTACTTCCTATCTCCTAATTTATCATTTTTCTTAGCTATGTGAAGGCAGGAAATTTTGTCTATTTCGTCTCCTACTAATTCCCCAGTACCCGGAACTGTGCCTGGTTCTGGCAGACACTCGTTCAATATTTGATGAATGAATGAATGGTCCCCATGACATGGACTTATCTCTCACACAAGAGCTCATGTCACACTTGGATCATCATGAGCCCGTGATCTAAGTCCCTAACACAAAGCCAGAGGCCCGGGGTAGGTCATGTCTACTTCCCAGGGTGATAGGCTGAGGGCAGCAGGGGCGAGTTTTAGGGGTACTGTGAAGCAGGCAGAAGGCAGGACCCACCGTACTGATATGAAGAGGGAGGTTCTCTGTGTCTGTCTGCTCATCCTGTTCCGAGGAATCCGTCTCTTCCATCTGTTGCATCTCCAGCTCCGACGGGAGAAGGGCTGTCAGATAGGGGATGGTGAAAGGCCTGGCGGCGATCACTAAGAAATTGGAAGAGAGGCATCATTCCAGTCACGGTGTCCTTGCAGCGGGCTAAGAGCCTCACAACAGATGCGTGAGCAGCAACGAACAACAGTCATGGCTGATGCGCTCGAACACTCATCCCGGACCACACAACGTCCCATACGCTATCTTTAATCCTTGCCTCCACCCTAAGTACGATTGCCAGCCCCATTTTACAGATGAGGACCCTGAGGCATGGAGTGAGCTTCCTATAATGAATGGTGGTGGGAACAGTTCCCCACTCACAGGTTCACGAGAGAATTCAATGAGATAATACAAGGGAAAGGATTAGCTCGGTGTCTGGCACTTGTGAACTGTTAGCGGCTCTTATTCCAGGGCCAGGCCCACAGCAAGCATTCTATAGGGCCTTGCTTACTCAGTCAATCACCCAAACCAATCTCTCTTGTTCAGCTCTGGAAAAACCGAGGCCTACAGAGATGAGGTAACGTGGGCACACAGTGAAATGGCAGAGCTGAGATGAGAACTTCAGTGAGGGGGAGCCTGTGAAAGGACATGGTGAAGAGCAGAGAACGGGGGTGGGGGTGTTCGGTCAGTGCCTCGCCCCCTAATGTCAGTGTCCCTCCTACTGCCAGGGCTTCCCCTTCCACCGGGTGAGTCTCTCTGATGCCTATGGCCAGTCACGCTCAAGGTAGCTTGAACTGAACCTCAAAGAGCTGATCCCCACAGAGGCCATAACAGTTTCAGTCACCGGTTAGGGACAGGCCCTTCAGACGTGGGAACAGGAGCCAGAAGTGTGAAGACCAAGCTGCCCCCAAGACAAAGACAGAGCTCTCGTTTCTTCCTATCATGCTGAGAGAAAGGAAAGATGGAATGATTATTTCAAACGACAAGACAGGGTCCCCAGAGGGGGAGAGACTCTTACATGGAAATGTGCTGACGTCATCTTTGAAAAGACTCTGGGTCTCGCCTGTCTTGGCCATAAAGCGGGTGAGTGCCCGCTCCACATCCCGCCTCTGGGATGCTGCCTTCTCCCGCAGGACCTGGTAGTCTGACACGGGCTCGCGGTACGTCTGGAAAGTGAAGGGCAAAGACACGAGAGGAATATCCATGGATCATTCTTGCTGTTGTGATGTCCTTCCACCCTTTTGGTGCCCCACTGACATTACTTGGAGCTGAGATCCCCAAGGGCAGTTGGAGGGGCAGAAAGAAAATGATGTAACTATGACTAATATTTATTTTTAAGCTTAAAAATTAAGAAATGCACATTTACTATAGCAAATGCCCCCAGGCCTTCATGTAGCTTCTGTGACAGCTGGTCTCAGGCCCGAGAGACACACCCTGAGGGGAGAGTGGGAATCCCCCAGTCCCACCAGTGTAATAGGACATCCTGCAGCATGTGAGCGGCTGCTTACGTATCGGCCTGTTTTCTTACACCGACCTTTACAAACTGGCTATGTTGTCCCAAAAGGGCCCCTCGAGGACACACAGACTGAGGCTATCACTGTAAGTGCAAGTCAGCAAGAAAACGGTGGGCTGACACTGCCCTGGCTCCTAACGATGAGCTCTTTGGCAATCACGTCACCGAGTGAAAAACGGCCGAGATCTCATTAGGATGAGAAGTTCATGAAAACATTTTAAACTGTTAATGGTAAAACTGCCATTTTAACCATGACCAAAACAGCAACTACTCTTCATGATATGGAGATTAGATTTTTAAAAGAGCTAATGGAACCACTTGGCAGTATCTACTAAAGCTGACCACACGTACCGCCGATGACGCAGCCATCCCGCCCCTGGGTATGTACCCAACAGCATGCGAACATACGAGCACTAAAAGACATGTCACGATTTCAAAAAATAAAACGCAGAGGCGATCCCACGGCTGCCACTACAAAGGAGTGAACGTGTTTCCTGAACCTTTAATGAGGCTGAGAGTATCTGTTCATGCATATAATTTTGGCATACTGTTACATTATATTCATGTCAACAAGCAAACACCGCAATATGCGCTTAATGTTTTTACTGTCAAAGGTACACTAGACAAGAGTGAGAGACTGTTGTAGGTTGAACTGTGTCCCCCCAAAAAGAGATATGCTGTTGAAGTCCTAACTCCGGTACATCAGAATATGACCTTACTTGGATATGGGATCATTGCAAAATGTAATCAGTTAACATGAGGTCGAACTGGAGTATGGTGGTACTAATCCAATATGACGGTGCCCTTAGAAGAAAATGGTCACATGAGGGGAGATATAGAGGATGCCCCGTGAAGACAGTTGGAGGGACGCATCTATAAGCCAAGGAATGCCACAGACTGCCTACAAACCACTCAAAGCTAGGAAGAGGCAAGGAAGGATTCCCCTGCAGGTTTCAGAGGGAGCCTGCTGACACCATGATTTTGAACTTCTAGCCTCTCGAACTGTAAGACAATGCATTTCCGTTGTTCTAGGCCACCTAGTTTGTGGCACTTTGTTACAGCAGGCAGTCCTATGACACTAATACAGAGACTACTGGTCAAGGACAATGGCCATGTTGCAATGGCGGGTGACCATCTATTCCTGAGGTATGGAGCGATGTCCTGGAGGACTTGCCCCGACAGCCTGCCTGATGGCCATATTTGCACCAGTACATGGGGTGGAGGTGAGGACAAAAGAAGTGTGTGGAAGACCTCTGGGCACACCACACCTTTCCAAGGGAAGGTGAAACTGCGAGTTTGGCAAATGAGAGCACATTCGAACCACGGAGAACACAATTCTCCTCCGCCAAATTATGTGTCAATGAGGAAAGACATTCGGAATTCTGAACCACCCTTTTACCAACAAACTTTTGGACTCCAGTCTGACTGTCAATAGGAACTGACTACTTTTGTATCAGTCACAGTCCCCGGTGTGGCCACGTCACTCACCGGAGTTTTGATGTAGGTGTGCGGGTCAGGGAACTCGGGAAAATGGCTGGGGATGTGCGGCGGGTGGGGTCGGTTCTGCCCTGCAGTGAGGGCCTTGGGGGTCACCGGCTGATTGGTCACTGGAGCTGCAACAGAGTCACAACCGGTTACTCCGCCACCCCAGGCCGTGGGTCTCTACCCCATCCCTCCTTTTCTCAAAGTAAATGCTGGACCTCAATGCTCTCACTGTACAATAGGCACTTTGTATTTCTATCAATAAAGAGCCTTCATTGGCTTGAGGACCTGAGAAGGTCACCCCCGCGATGCCCGGCCCTGCTGGATGACCTGGGGTCACAGTCCCACGTACAATAATCTGCCTGCATGCCGCTTAGGTAGGAGAGTGGGTGGCTGTGGCAAGTTAACTACACGAGGGAGCATGCTGAGGAACGAAGGAAATGGGGTAGGCTAGCAACTCTCTTCCCATAGAACCCGGATGACAAAGACAAACCCTGAGCCAGGCAGGGTAAGTCAGGGTGGGCTAAGGAGAACAAGAAGGGATTGAAAATAAAAATGGTCCTTTCCACTGTTACTCTGAGAGAATTTCTTAAAAAGGCGCCACCATGAAAAGAGTGTGGAGAAGAAATGTAGTATATTCTCCCCAAGGTCCTACAAGCCCAAACTACTTACTCCCAAGTCAGTTTATGGCACTCAGTTTATCTAAGGCAGAGGTCATCCAACTTTTGTGTAAAGGGACAGAGTAAATATTCTAGGTTTTGCCAGCCATACAGTCTGTCACCACTACTTAACTCTGCCATTATAGCACGAATGCACCACGGATAGTAAGTAAATGTGGCTGTGTTCCAATAAAACTTTATTTACATAAATAGGCAGTAGGCCTCCAGGCCATAGTTTACGTGACTGAAGATGACTGAGACCTTTCACATTCTTCACACAGCCCTCTTCTGGGGCTAAAGCACAAGGAACCACAGCAACACCTCAGAAATGGTTTACCTTTCTGGTGACTGAACTTCACACCCTAATCCTATTAACCTAAATAAAGATCCTCTTGCAGGTATCCCCAGATAACGGAAGGGAGCCCACACTGGGAAGTAGCTACAAACCGATCCTTGCCCTATTCAACGAAGTCAGTCCACGACCATTAACTGAGCCCTTACTGAGTCCCTCAGTTCCAAGTCACTTACGGGCAGTGATGACCATCCTCTGAGACCGTTTCGCATAAGCAGGGAGGGTGTCCACATTGAAACCTAAGAAACAGGAGAGCAAAAATCACTGCCCAGACCACCGGCTACTGAACACGGAAGGGGGAGGAACACCGCGGCGGCAGAGCTGAAGCCCCCAGCTCGAGTGCTGGGCTGCCGCTCCAAAGCCGCTCCGGCAGAACCCCCCAACAGGAAAGTAGGAGGTCTCGTAAACAGATTCCGAGGAACGCTCTTTTGAGGGAACCCTCTCTCAAGCTAAAAGCAAACCGGGAGACTCATGAGGGAACTCAAGAACACTCGGCAGACGGGGCTGACTCCTGGGGACTCTTCTTTCTCTTGCAGCTCCAGCTCGGCTGCACTGGAGAACTGGAGAACTGGAGGGGTACTCACCCATCTCAACAAGCGTGACCACGATGTCCGACAGTGTGGGCTGCGTCCTGGCTGTGTGCTCACAGTAGGACTTGGCGCTCCTCCCGATTTCTGAAATGTCTGGCAAAGGATCAAAGGCATAAAGTCTTATTCTCAGTTCCCCAAAAGTTAAGTGCAAAATTATCGTGACGAGCCAGCAATTCCACTCCTAGGTAGATACCCAAGCGAACTGAAAACAGACACTTGAGCACCAGTGTTCATGGCAGCATTATTCGCAGTAGCCAAAAGGTGGGCACATCCCCAGATGAATGGATAAACAAAATGTGGTCCACACACACAACGGAGCATTATCCAGCCTTCCGAAGGAATGAAATTCTGATCCAGGCTACAACATGGACAAACCTTGAAAATGCTATGCAAACTGAAATAAGTCAGACATAGAAAGTCAAATATTTTAAGATTCCATTTATATGAGGTACCTAGAGAAAAGAAAAGTCAGACAAAAGGTGGATTTGAGGTTACCAGGAGCTTGGGGGAAGGGGGGATGGGGAGTTAATGTTATGGATATAGTGTTTCTGTTTATTTATTTATTTATTTAAAAGATTTTATTTACTCATTTGTCAGAGAGAGAGCATAAATAGGGAGAGCGACAGGCAGAGGGGGAAGCAGGCTCACCGCTGAGCAGGGAGCCCGATGTGGGACTTGAACCCAGGACCCCGAGATCACGACCTGAGCCGAAGGCACAAGCTTAACTAACTGAGCCACCCAGTTGTCCCAGTGTTTCTGTTTAGATGATGAAAAATAGTGTTGACAGTTGCTCCATATTGTGAATGTATTTAATGCCACTGAATTGTTCATTTACAAATGGTTATGTTGGTAATTTTATGTTATGTATATCTTGCCACCAAAAAAGGGAGAGAAGGAACAAATTTTTGTTTCTTCTATCTGAAGCTGAACTTCTACTTAAGAGTTATTGGGGTGCCTGGCTGGCTCAGTTGATGGGAGTGTGTGACTCTTGATCTTGGGGCTGTAAGTTCAAGCCCCAGGATGGGAGTAGGGATTACTTAAAAATTAAATCTTAAAAAAAAAAAAGTTATGCCAAAGTCCTTCAGGGAAAAGGGAAGGCATGAAGCTGGGCTCCATAAATGAGGTGGATGGGCAATTTCATGACAACTAAAATTGTGCTGAATTTTACATACAGAAAAGCCTTTTTTTGGGGAGAGGTCCACAGATTTCATCAGATACAAAAGGAGCCCCAAAAGGTAAGGATCACCTGCTCTAGAAGCCCTAATGTTTCAGCAGTTCAAAGCAAGTGGTGTCTGAGAGGGAAGGGTGTTGAGCTGAAGACCCACCACCAACTCACCACTACCCTGGGCAAGTGACTAGTATTGGCTTCCATACCTGAAAATGGTGGGCAGCGTCTGCTTACTGCGGGGAAAACCTAATTAGAATCCTGGTAGAATGTCTTAGAAACAAGCCAGGTGGCAGTTAAAATATCTATGCCCATTTGGCATTTTTCTTTTCTTTTTTTTTTTTTCCTCAGCAGGTCCTAGGATTTCAAAGGAGATGTACAAGAAATGTAGAAAATAGTATTCAGAAACTTTGCTCTGAACCCAGTCTAAGATTGGAGTCCCTAGAAACTAAGTGATTGTAGGCAACAAACACAAAAACGGTGCCTGGTGCTTATAACTAACACAAATCCTGAAACTTTGATCTCCAGAGCTCTTGACAACATGGAAGTGCTCACATCTTAGCGAGACCCCAGCTTAAGCCATCTATCCTCGGTATTCCTTGGAACAAAGTGGCAGAATTTTATACTATTTTCAAGCCTTTTAGTTTCAGTATTCACAGCTTTCCAACACAACTATTTCAGCTCCATCCCCCCTCTTTCTTCTGCGAGAGAAACTATGTCTTCTGAGAGAAAAAAGGCCCTCTTGTCCAGTGGTTATCAGAAAGAACTGCCTCAACCATAAGGACCTTTAAACTCTGAATTCCAAGATCTTTTCAAGAACTGAATTCTTCTCTGTTGGGAACTATTAGTCCATTCTTTCAGGACAAAAGTTCTTGAAGTGTGGTCTGGGAATCCCCAGGCAGCCCTGAAATCCTTTTCAAAGTCCAGAGGCCAAAACTATGTTCATAATTAAGTGAAGACATTCTTTGACTTTTTTTACTCTCATTGTCTCACGTAGTTTTCCAGAGGTTATATGGCCTAGGATGATATCATGGCTCTGAAGGATAATGGAATATGGGCTTGTATATGTTTACATTAAAAATTTTTCTCAATTTTATTTCCACATGTGGCAAGAATCACTCTTTATAAAGCCCATGTAGACAACACTCCTCAGGACCCTCAATATTTAAGAGTCTGAAGAGGCTCTAAGACCAAAACATTTGAGATCACTGCTTTAGGAAAACATTTGGTATTTAAAAGTTCCGAACATCAGCTGCGGAGAGAACCTCACCTCAGACCACGTCCTTCCTGGGGCAGCCCGCAGTGAGTGCCTGATCAAGAACTGAGTACAGAGGCGGGGCCTTTTCGGCCTGACGCGGCCAACTCTGAAGGGCAGCAACAGCTCCAGAACTGTCCATTGAGTTAGCCAATTCTTTATTTGGCCTGCATTGCAGTTCACTTCTCCCTCTGCCCAAACCTTTTTCTTCCTTTCATCTGTAAATGTTGATCCCTCAAAAGACAACTTAAAAATAACCCCATCTTTTTTTTTTTTTTAAAGATTTTATTTACTTATTTGACAGAGACAGCCAGTGAGAGAGGGAACACAAGCAGGGGGAGTGGGAGAGGAAGAAGCAGGCTCCCAGAGAAGCAGGGAGCCAGATGCGGGGCTTGATCCCGGAATCCCGGGATCACGCCCTGAGCCAAAGGCAGACGCTTAACGACTGAGCCACCCAGGTGCCCCAAAAAAATAATCCCATCTTTCATCCCATCCTACTTTCCACCACCTCCCCACCCCAATAGACTAAAGCAGGGAAATACGTTGCTCAAACAGAAAAGCCTGTGTGAGACTACTCCATGCTCCTACACCTCAACCTGTTTCGAGTGTTTTTTTCCATTCTGTAAAATTTATTTGCCCCACCTTTGTATCACATACTATAGCATTTGATTATCCAATGTGTAGCATGTATTCATGGGAATTAATTGTGACTGCAACAAAACTGTTCACTTCTTTGAGCACAGGGAACAAGCAGCAACAACAGCACCAGCAAGGCATCAAGAGCTTACAACATTCCTAACGTCGAATGTTTTACATACGCCCCTCACTTGTCTTCACAACTCCATGAGACACAATTATCCTACTTCACAAATAAGGAAATGGAGGTTCAGGAGGTTTGGTGACTTGCTCAAGCTATGAAACGGCAGAGTGATGGCTTACATCCACATCCATCTGATTCTAAAGCCTGTAAGTCACTTTACTACACTCCTCCTTTTCCTAAATCCTAACATTATCAGATTGCAGGACACAGAACAGATGTTTGGTTGACTCAAGGAAGGCCTATTGGTTCCTGGTACTTACAGCTCTGCAGCATCTCTGTCAATGTTTCCACAGATGCTTTCTCAGCACTCTCGAACCCTGCCTCTGTCAACAAAGAGCTCACAACCACTTGAAGGGTTCGCCTCCGGGCCAGATGGTAGTTGTCAGCAGGGTTAGTGGATTGTTTACTTCCTGATCTCTGTGAATCAGCGCCCCATTAAAAAAAAAGAAAGAAAGAAAAGATTTTCACCCATAGGACAAGGGTGCCGTCAAATAGCTCACCTATCATCAATGGCAAGCAAAGGTTCTTTCGCTAAATATTTATCAGCGCTAAATAAAATATGGTAGCCGCTGGTGTTTAGACTTATAAATCCTGGCCAACTGAGTAATAATCAGGTACCCAAGGGGCTCGAAATATCAAGGAGATACCTAAAACTTAAAACGCCAATAACACAAAATGTCTGGTTTTTTACTTCCTATTTTAGCAGATTATCAAAATATATAGCTGAAAAAATATGCATGATGGGATTGAATCCATGCCCAGCTCCCAGAAAACAATGATCTCTCTCTTTTCCTCCCATCTCCACACCATTTCACCACCCAGAAAAACTAAAACACCACCACACGATGCTGAAGAGAAGAAGGCAAAGGACAACCGCTCAGAAAAGTAGGAAAGCTGAATATTTTGAAACGGGAATCCCTCCCAACTTTGGCTGGCCTATAAGAAGGCGAAACCAGCCTCTTCGGACCAATCAGGAGGTGTTCCGGGTTCCCAACCCCCAACAGGGAAGGAGCCAATCAGTACACGGGTCCACCAACTCAGGAGGCCGTAGCCAAGTCCCAAGGAGGGGGGCATATATGGCCTGAAAGATGCTCCCACCACTCGGAGCTCATAGCGGGGCTGGATTTCTGGCTATGAGCTTGTTGCCCACACTAGGGGAAGTTACAGAATGCCCAGACTCTCTCGGCTTCGGCCCCGCGCCTCCCGCCCTTACCGTTCCGGAGCCACCGGCCCCGGCAGTGGCCGCCGTGTCGGCCATCTTGCTCTGGCGTAATGTGCGCGAGCGCAAGGCAGTATGGGACTTGTAGTCGCGGAACGGGGAGGGACGGGGGAGGGGCGGAGGGGCGGAGGGGCGGAGGGGCGGAGGGGCGGAGGGGCGGAGGGGCGGAGGGGCGGAGGGGCGGAGGGGCGGGGCGGCGTGCACACCTCGGAGCTTTCCTAAGCCCAGGCGGGTGGGGGTGGGGGTGTGGGGGTGTGTGTGTGTGTCTGAGGACCCCGGCCCACGTGACCGTCAGTGAGTGGTAGGTTCTTGGGGCCCCAGTGAGCCTCGGAATTGGCTACGAAGAGAAGCCCTGAGTCTCACACCGATTCCTAGACGAAATCGTTTCTCATAAAGAGCACATTCCTGGAACCTCCAAACTTGCCTGTTAAGCAACACTTGGCTGGATCCCGCTCGGTCCCAGTGACTTTCTCTGGGGAAGGGGCCTGAGAATCCGTATACTGAAGCTCTCCAGGAAATTCTCCCGAGCGGGAAATTTGGGGAAACCTTATTTTGTGCTGATGGCCCCGCAGCCTGCCAAGGGTCCACTTGGACCTAGAGCTTACAGACCAGCTAGCCCAGGTTTTCCGCTGCCTTCTCGCCCTCCATCCGCAGGTATTTGCTGGGCGAGGCGGGAGGCGCAGGCGGCATGAAGCTGTCCCGTGCCCGCTTCACTCCCAGGGCGTTGCGTCCACGCGGTGCTTGTGGTTTTCTGCGTCTCGCACGCTCGCCAGCCACTCTGGGACGGGATTCTCCGTGCCGGGGTGGGGGACCGCTCCGCGCCTCATTCCGTTACGTTTGCGGGTGCCTGGGAGGGTGCAGACGCTGGCTCTGAATCCTAACACTTGCCGGCTGTGGGACTTTGGGCACGTTACTTAGCCACACTGCCTCAGTTTCCTTCCGTGTGTGTGAGTGTGTGTGTGTGTATGAGAGAGAGAAACTGGGGTGGGATTGATAGAAAAGAAAATGAGCTAGCACACACAAAGGGTCTGGCACAGTGGCAGACATATAGTAAGAGGTCAAGAAACAGCACCTAAAGTTGTTTATTTCCTGCGCGCAGCATGAATGACCGGCGAACGCCCCGAGCGCAGAGATCTGGGCACACGAGCCACGCCGGCCCCGCAGGCGCACCTGAGCCCGGGGGCGTTGCCCGCCCCCTCACCTAGGACACGTGGGTCGGGGGCTTCTGGGAGAGCCGCGGGCGGCTGGGGGAGGAGCCGGAGCCCAAACTTTAGTCGAGCCGAGCACTCAGCCTCTTTGTCTCCCCCGCCCCCTCTTCCCCACTTCCTGCCCAGCTTTAAACTCGGGATCCGCGGCGCGGACTTTGTAAACACGCGGCGCCTGCGGGGGTGGAGACTTTTTCTGTTGGGGCGCCTGACCGAGGAGTGCACGCCCCTCCCCACGGCTGGAGGTAGCGACCCCCCACCTTCCAAAGACAGAAGTCTGAGGCGGCGGGAGAATGAGGCCACAATCCGTGCTCCGGGGGGCTCACCTGCTATGGAGGTAGGCTTGATGGCTGAAGAAACCTAGATAGATGGGGTGTCAGCCTCTCCACCCTTCGCCGGGGCCTCCAAGTTCAGGCTGGACGCCTGGGGTAGGGGTCAGAGTTGGGTTGGTTAAGGGTGTCACCGCGTCCTCGTCACCTCCCCGTTGTCCCCCAAAACTCGGCTCACTTTCTCTCCCAGTGAGCTGTTCTGCACGTAGTTGAAGAGCAGAGACGCCCCCAAAGCCCTGAGCCCTGTCCCCACAGCCCTTCTCTAAGCTGACCTAGAAGCCCAGTGGCCTCACTGGGTTGTCGTCGTTCTTCATACTTCGGAGATAGGGATGGGAGGCGAGTAGGAAGGCAGAACCAATGTGGGCAGGTAGCCTTCGAGTCCTCCTGCCAGCCAGGGCAGAGGGAGGAGGTCAGAAGATGGGACTGGAAGGAAGGACTCTTCAGTGTTTGTCCCTGTGGTGTCTGATGGGCACACAAGCCTCTTCTGTATCTTTTAATGTATTGCCAAGGAGAGTAACTGAAGAAATTGGTTGCTGTTACTAAGGGAGCATAACGGATTCATATGCAAACATTGAGCACCTACTGTGTGTCTGGAATTTGTAGGATGCTGAGAGTGCAACGATGTTATTCATCTACAGCTTGTGTGGGTCATAGAACAACAGAGATAAAGTGCCAGGCTGGGCTGGCTAGCAAGACTCCAGAGAGAAGAGGACTTTGGAGTTGGATTCTGGGTGATGGAGAGTCACCAGGCAGAGAAGGGGTAGGAAGTCTTTGCCGGCCACTTGTTCATTCTGCCGTGTTGTACTGAACCCTGACTGTGGTGTTGGAACTTGGGATACAGTGAGGGCCCAGAAGGCATTCCTGCTCTCTTTAACCCGTTGTCTAGACATGAAGAAGAGCTGGGAATGAACAGGATAAATTCAGGGAAAGGCAAGTTTCTGGGCTGGTCCCTAAGAATCCAGAAATTCCCAGCTGTGTGCAGCTGGGGGTCCACTTGAGGGTTATGTGACCATCCATACAATGTTGGGGTACCCATTTCTCATCCTTGGACTTAAGGACTGTTTCCACTGTTTCCTGTATGCTGCCCACCTCGGTTCTGTTGGGGACCAGACATGCATTGGTGAAAGAGAACTCAAACTCCCATTGTGTTCCTGCAGATTTTTGTCTTTCAACACTTGGGCTCCTTGGAGAGATAACTGATACAACATTTGATGAATTCATTTACCACCTGTTAGCTATGGCCATACTCTCTGCACAGGCTAGATGCTGGGGACATAATGGTAAACAAGTCAGAGCTTCTATTCTGCCTGGAATTTCCAATCAAAAACATCTCTGAGAATTTCAGCAGGATCCTAGTCCTTGAGACCATGACCACCTTGGTCCTTAGTGCTTCCTCCTTTTTTGTTTCCTTCCCTCAGTGGTTTGGAATACCAGCTGATGCTTATATAGTAATGTCAGGCACCCTTCTAAATATTTAGGGTGTAATGTTTCATTTGATCTCCCTAAGTCCTATGAAGTCAGCACTAGGATTATCTCCATTGTATAGATGGGAAAACAGAGGCACAGAGGAGCTAAGTCATTTTTCTAAAGAGTACACCAGAAATAAATGGCAGAGCTGAGATTGAAACCCAGATCACTCGACCTGGGAGCCATGTTCTTACACATTAGGCTAGCTGGCCTCCCTGACTGACCACATAGAACATCCACTTAAGCCAAGGACTTAGGAGTTTCCGAAAGGACCTGTAAATTGGGTGGTAGAGAGGAGAGAAATTTTTTAGTTGAGTGTGGGTGCTGGTAACAGTTTACATGGAGCTCCAGTAGGTCTGGAATAGGCTTGTAGGGACTGCACTGAGCTGGTATCCTTTCCCTAAGGCCGTGTGTGTGTGTGTGTGTGTGTGTGTGTGTGCGCGCACGTGCATGCATGCACCAGTGTGTGTTTTCTTGAATAAGCCTTACTCACCAAGAGGAGCGAACGAGTTTGATGCAAGAAAGAAGGCAACATGGATGTAATGTGCCAAAATCTGGGGACGTGGGAGACCAAGACACCTCATTTGGTGAGAATCTTTAAGAGTAGCAGAGATCTTCATAGTTTAGATTCTAAGAGGAACAGTCCAACCTGGCAGCTGAGTAAGGAAGATGGTCAAGTAGTAGAAGCAGTCTTAAGATGTTTGCTCTCAGGGCGCCTGGGTGGCTCAGTCGTTAAGCATCTGCCTTCGGCTCAGGGCGTGATCCCAGCGTTCTGGGATCGAGTCCCACATCAGGCTTCTCTGCTGGGAGCCTGCTTCTTTCTCTCCCACTCCCCCTGCTTGTGTTCCCTCTCTCGGTGGCTGTCTCTCTCTCTCTCTGTCAAATAAATAAATAAAATCTTAAAAAATAATAATAAAAAAAAGATGTTTGCCCTCTTGCCCACAGCTGCTGCATCCCAGAGCTGCCTCTGTGTATCTCACGCCCTCCCTCTGGGCAGGCTAGGACCTTGCCCCGGATGTGAGCCAGGCCACAGGGCAGAGGTTCCATGGATTCCAAGCTGCTTTTCTATTACCTTTCTGAAACTCCAGGCTTTTCTCGAGAGTCGACTGTACTGCACACGTCTAGGAAGGCCTGAAGCGGTCCCCCTCTGCCTGCAGTCAGACCACCTCGTGCATCAGTTTTTGAGAGAAAGGCCTGTGTTGGGGGCGGGAATGGGTGTTGAGGCTGGTAGTTGAGGGTAAAGGGTGGCCACACCAAGATCACAGGTTAACCGGTTGTGAAATTCAGAACCATAGAGACCTCCAGGCCACCCTTCTGCCGTGCATTCTTTCCTCCCTTGTCACAGGGTGGGGTGCGGCGGAACCCTAGGCATGCCCCAGCCCCCTGCCCCAGGCGCTTTCTTGGCTGGGGAGAACAGGTTGTACTCTTGAGAAACCACAAGAGGAAGTTTAAGGAGGGCTGGGGGTGGGGAAAGTTCTGGGGCGCCTGCCAAGTTTCCCTTTCTCTGTTCAGCAGGAGGTATGTTTGTTTTGGTGTGTTTCTCTTACCCTCAAAGACATTTAAATTTTAAACCCTCTGAGTTTCAAAGAGCTGTCAAGACCTGCCCCATTACAGTAGTGGTGGTGGTGGTGGTGGTGGTGGTGGTGGTGGAGGCGGCAGCAGGGGTGGGGGAGTGATGTAGGGCTGGCCAGAAACACCTCCGGAAATGAGACCAGAGCAAGGTACCCTTTTGTTGGATTTCACCTGGCATTCACACTGCTTGGGAAAGGCTGCATAACTCCAGAAGGTCTTCTTTTCTCCTTTTCTTCTCTCTCTTCCCCAAAGCACCCCCTCCAGCCCTGAACTCAGAGGAATGTGCTTATAATGGTCACTTAGGAGCTAAATGATGCAACCAGGAGCTGTCCCAAGTGTTTTACTGGCCTTATCTCATTTGATACTCCTCACATCGCCAGGTAGTAAATATCCCTATCCCCGATTTACAGATGAGGAAACTGAAACCCAGAGAGGCTAAGAAACTTCCCTGGTCACACAGCTAGTAAGTGGCAGAGCCCAGATTTGAACAGTGGTGTATTTGACTTCAGAGCTTGTGCACTTGACATTTAAATGAACCTCCAGATCAGAGCATCAGTATATATCAGACTTGAACAGTATTATATCATATCAGACCCTGAAAAGTAGGAGGTTGAGATCCAAAGATGTTTTTAAAATGGTGTTGCTACGGGAAGTATGGCTTATGTAGAGAATCAGAAGGCATTCTTTGGAAGTTTATAGAGACTTTTTAAAAGATTTTATTTATTTATTTGACAGAGAGAGGCAGCGAGAGAGAGGGAACACAAGCAGGGGGAATGGGAGAGGGAGAAGCAGGCTTCCCACTGAGCAGGGAGCCCGATGCGGGGCTCCATCCCGGAACGCTGGGATCATACCCCGAGCTGAAGGCAGACGCTTAACGACTGAGCCACCCAGGCGCCCTGGATGTTAATATATTAAAAAAGGATCCCCTAGGGAAGAAAAGATGCAGTGGGTGAATGATTGGCATCAAACTCTGGACGGTTGAAGCAAATGGGGAGACTTAGGAGGGATGTTATAGCTGTGTTCAAATAGTTGAAAGGCTGCCTTTGGAAGCCCCTAGGTAAGGGGGGGGCGCGGGGACTGGGGAGGGCAAATTCCCAAAAAGCGTAAGAACTTTCTGACAGATAGTTGCCTAAAGAAGTGAGTTCCTTATCTGAGGGAGTCTAAAGCACATGCTTAGGAGGGGCTTCTGCTAGTGGGAAGACCTCAAAGCCACTTCCACCTCTAAGCCTCCCATGTGATTATTCACCTGCTTCCCCCTTCCGGGTCATTCCTTTGCTCCCTCTGCTCCCCAGCCCATGGCGATCCCCGTCTGTCCACCAGGTGGGGCTGTTGCCCAGTGTGTTGTCCTTGGGCTGCTAGACTGGGTGAAGAGCACCATCTGGTCCTTTAGCTGCCAGCTGGTTTCATGGGGCCTCTGCCCCACCCCATTCCCAGTTATCTACACGAGGACGCAGGGAGCCACTTTTGACCCAGTGCAACCCCCATAAAATGCTGTCTTAGGTCTCAGACCTTGGCGCCCCTCCTTCCCATAGAGGCCCCTCCCTCCCACACCTTTTCCCCATCCTTGACCTTCCTTTGCTCTTGAGATAGAAGGACCTGTGTGTTGGGAGCAGAGGGCCAGGCCAGCAGCCCTTGTGGGCATGGCCTTTCATAGCCTTCAAAGGCGTGACACCATGTTGTCTCCTTTAAGGGGCCTCAAAAACTGCAGCTCATTTGCCCTCTGCGGCAAGTTCTCCCACCCTGGTTGAAAGGCTCCCCAGAGACAGCCACTCCTCAGGTGAGAGAGCAGAGGCCCAGGCATTGCCTAGGAATGAGGGATAGGAGACGGATTGCTTGGTGCCCCCTCACACCCTTAGAAAGGTACAGAGTCGCTGGGGCCCAAGTGCCTCAGCGCCCCAGCGCCCCAGCGCCCCAGCGCCCCAGCAGGACGGGCTCCTCCACAAAGAGTGCAGTTCCCAGCCCTGTCACCAGAGGGCACTGTGGAGGGCAGGCCCAAAGAAAGAGGCCATAACCAGTAGTGTTCCAAAACGTTTCCTAACCCGTGTCTTCCCTTCTAACAAGGCAGGATGCCCATTTTATAGACGAGCAAACCAAAGCATCATGGGTTAAGCAGCTGGCTTCCATTCACACAGCTGGTCAGTGGCTGAGCTGGAAGTCTGACTTGGCTATTTGGCTGTCAAGTCTGTGCGTAAAACCGCTAATTCGTGCTTTCTCTCGTGGAGTGGTCAAGAGAGCCAGTGCCTAGTAGAGAAACCACTCTGGTTTGAGTGTTAGCTTGGTTCCTTCCTGCCTGTGTGAAGCTGAGTTTCCTCATCTGTCAGGTGGGTGAAACTATAGCCCTTACCTCACCGGGTCCTTGTGGGGATTAATAACGGCTGATATTCCTTGAATGCTTTACTGTATAACCAGTATTCTCTTTTTTGTCCTCGTGGCATTTTTGTGAGGGCAGCGTTGTGGTTATGTCTTTACAGACAAGGAAACTGAGGCACAGAGTGGTTACACAGAGTCAGGGGCTGAGGTTTCAGAGTCTGCCCTCTGCGCTGGGCACATGAGATTAATGCCCTTGAAACCCTGCCAAGTGCCAAAGAGGTCGTGAGTCCTTATAACCGATACCTCCCCCATCCTAACATGGCTGTAATCATCTTCCAGCCGGAGCTGCTTGAGGTAGACATGGGGGCTCTCCCCAAACCAAGAGGCAAGCCTGGTTTCTTTCCTCACCATCCTACCTATGACTCCCATTTCAGCCTTTTTTTCTAAAATAAATACCAGCCCACAAGTTCTGGCCTGTGGTCAGACAGTTGGACAGAATACTTGAAATTGGGACTGTCCCAGAAACTCCCAGTTCTGGCCCCAGCTTTGTCTGCTCTAACTTGCCCTCCCTCCTGTCCTCTGTTCTCTTCCCTCCAGGCTGCTCCTCCTGCCCCTCCCCTGGGGGCCCTGAGTTCTGGGAAAGGAAGCAGGAACGGGGCCTCAGATGCAGACCTCGGGCTCCAACTTAGGCTCCAGCTGGAAGTGTTGGAGGCTTTGGGAGGAGGGGCTGGCCAGCGGAGAGAGAACAGGGGTACAGAGGGCCCCCAGGCTGCCTGTCCCCAGGAAGGCATCTATCCGTCATAGACTCTTTCCTAAGCTCACTCCTGGGGCCTGAGCAATCCTGTCTGGATAAGACCCAGGGGAGGGTTTACTCCTCTCTGGCAAGTGGCTATCACAGGCTGACTTTGGATTGTGGAGGGGAGGGAGGCTTGCTTCCTCCCAACACCAGGCCCCCCGAGAGTCAAGGCTGTGTTTCCCCTTCCTTCCAGCTCCGTCCCCTTTTCTTTAAACAGTATCTGTTGCAGAACCACCAACTTGGAGGCTGTTCGCATGTGCAATCTATTTTCATCACAGCGAGAGAGGATCTTGGGGTTACAGACTCTCAGATGGACCGGGGTAGCTGAGCGTAGGCCAGAGCGTGGAACATTCTAGTTTTTCCTGGGCCTTCTCCCTTTTTCCTTCCAGTCCGCTGGTACCTGCTGGTCCTAGAGGCAGCCTCTACGTCCTCTTAGAATTGACTTGATCCCACCCCACCCACCAGGCTGAGTTTTTCTCTTGGGTCTCTGTGTCTCCAAAGAAACAGTCTTTTTCGGCTTGGGCCCAGCCTCTTGGGTTCTAACTCAAAGAAACTCTCTTTACAAGCATTGGACGTGAGCTTAGTGCCTCCTGGGTTGTCCTCAGAAAGTCCTGCTTCTTCCCTGTCTTTTCTCTGATACAGCTTCTGGGAGTCATTTTTGGCATTCCTTGTGGGAATCTGTTGTGTGGATTTCTCTGAACCCTCATTTCTTCCCAGGCACATGGCAGCAAACACATTGGAGATAGTGACAGCATATCTTTTGCACAATACTTCCGTAAGCCAGGCGCCGTCATGGGCGCCTAGGGACTGTATGTACCATTTGCGGATCAGTTTATAATAAATATGCATGTTTGTTAACTCATCTCTCATTTGTTCTTCCTAAGAATCCCACGAGGTTCCCTTATTTCACAGGTGAAGAAACTGAGGCATAGAGGTTAAGTAACTTGCCCAAGGTCATACAGCTAGTCAGTCCTGAGAGCTGGGGCTGAAAGAACTCTGACCTGAGTGGAACTTTTCCTGCGTGTTGTGTGTGCTTGTGTGTGTGTGTCTCCACGTGTGTGTGCCCCCCCCCCCCACCTGGGGTCGTGTGAGACGACCCCAGGGTCTGTTGAGACACTGCCGTGAATGAACACAGCGTCAGGACACAGGAAGCTGGCTGGTAGGCCCCCGAGCTGCCTCCGTGTGCACGATGGTGAATTTGTGTGTGCCCGTCTCTGTGGAGCTGTGATGGTGTGGGTCCGCGTGCCCCAGGCAAGCCCAGAGCCTCCTCCACCCTCAGTGCTCCTGGCCGGAGCTGCAGCGTTGCCCACTAAGCCAAGCAAGACAGAAGGGAGGGAGCGAGGATGGCCCAGCCCTGCCCCAGCAGTCGGGTCAGGTGTCACACAAGACCCAGGAAGCAGGAGTGGGTGGTGGCGATGTGAGCTTTGCTAGGTGGGGCTGGGGCCCTGACCTATCTGGGGAGCCCTGGATGAATCAGCCTGACCACAGCCGCCCCATCTGCAGCGATGGTGCACACAGTTTTTCCTCCGGCTCCCCCTCCAGCGTTCCTTTTCCCTTCCTTCCTCTCCCCCAGATTCGGGCTTCGGTAAGGGTGTGGCTCCAGGGCAGCGGCTGAGGGAGCCCCTCTGGAGTCGGTGGTTAGGCTGAGTCCTTGCGCTGGGCCTGCAGGCTTCACCTCCAAGAGACCCGCCCCCCCCCCCGAAAGGGGCAGCAGCTATGGCTGAGGAGGTCTGCCACATGCCCTGTCCAGAGGGCAGGGCTGCATAGGTCTAGCGTCCTGGGCTCACCCACCTGGTATGTCCCTCCCACAGCACCTGGGTGGCCCAGGCGTCTTGTCTTGCTCATTTGTAGCAGAGTCACATTTTAGGCAGTGCTGGGGTCAAGGTCAGTGTAAAAACAAAATCCATCTCGAAGTCACTGTTCAAGTCTCCTGAAACTGCTCACAGAACATAGGATGCATAGCTTGGGGGTTCTCCCCCATCTCTGAGAATCTCCCAACATGGCCAGTTGTCATTGGACTAGATGGCCAAGTCCTTGGTTGAACATGATGCTGAGCGGGAGTTAAGGGACCACATTGTATAAATACTATCGAAGTTTCTGTGGTTGGTTAGTGTCTCCTTCAGTGGGTATAACTGAATTTGTGATCGTGAAAGGGGTCCATTTAGGAATTCGATACGCATTCGCTCATGGGCTCTCATGGGCTCCCTGGGCCACAGGAAGGTTTGAGCGGCAGTGCTGGGAGTCTGGAGGAAGGAGCAGTTGCTTTTGGGTGGATTAACCAGGAATTTCTTCTCAGAGATACCATTGGAGAAAATAAAAGAGAAGTGGACTTAAGGATAAATTATTCAGGAGCAATTTTATTTTATTTTTAAGTTTATTTATTTATTTTTATTAATCGCTAGGGGGCACCTGGGTGGCTCAGTTGTTAAGCGTCTGCCTTTGGCTCAGGGCGTGATCCCAGCGTTCTGGGACCGAGCCCCACATCAGGCTCCTCTGCTGGGAGCCTGCTTCTTTCTCTCCCACTCCCCCTGCTTGTGTTCCCTCTCTCGCTGGCTGTCTCTCTCTCTGTCAAATAAATAAAATCTTAAAAAAAAAAAAAATCTCTACTCCCAACGTTGGGCTCGAACTCTCAACCCCAAGTTTAAGAGTTGCATGTTCTTCCAACTGAGCTAGCCTGGCGCCCCAGGAGCAGTTTTCAATGGTGATGGCTGGGATCACGCCCTGAGCTGAAGGCAGACGCTTAACGACTGAGGCACCCAGGCGCCCCCTTTCTAAAATAATTAACAGCTATTTCTATAATCATTATTTTTATAACAGTAATTAATTTTATTTTTTATTTTTTTTAAATTTTTAAAATTTATTTGACACAAGGAGAGACAGAGAGCACAAGCAAGGGAGCAACAGAGGGAGAGGGAGAAACAGGCTCTCCCGCTGAGCAGGGAGCCAATGCGGGGCTCAATCCCAGGACCCTGGGATCACGACCCGAGCAGAAGGCAGACACTTAACCGACTGAGCCACCCAGGCGCCCCTATAACAGTAATTATTTTTAATATGCCACTTATTTTTTTTAATGGTTTGAAAACTCCAGGGGGACCTGGGTGGCTCAGTCGGTTGAGCGTCTGACCTTTGATTTCAGCTCAGGTCATGATCTTAGGGTCGTGGGATCAAGCCCAGTGTCAGGCCTTGTGCTCAGCGGGGAGCATGCTGGGGAGGGGACGATGGATTCTCTCTCTCCATCTCCCTCTGCACCTCCCCCCTGCACTCGCTCTCTTCCTTTCTTTCTAAAATAAAAAAGTGAATAAAATCTTTAAAAAAAAAAGCCTAAAACTCCAGCAAGACACTAGGGCAGAGAGGTGAAGACATGAGGGAAGGTAAAAAGTAGAGAGGGCTGGGGCATTACACCCTTTAAAATTATGGAGGATCCCAAAGAGTTGTTTTTGAAGGTTGTGGCTATTGACATTTAACTTCTCATTTTAAATGCGAAATTTAAAAAATACAAATTCCTTTAAATAGTAAAAACTCATTGTGTGTTAACATAGCATCATATGTTTATAAACTAATATATTATTAAATTACTAAAAATTCATGAGTAGTGTGGCTGTGTCTTACATTTCTTTGCAAACCTCTTCAATGCCTGACTTAGTAGAAGACAGCCAGGTGATCAGGTCCGCTGCTTTCATCTGTCCAGTGTGTCGTCTTGATGTACGAGAAGAAAATCTGGCCTCCGACAGATACGAGGTTGGAAAGGGCGAACGTGTGGACCGGTTTAGGACCTGTGGTCCTAGTAGAACACAGAGCCATTGTGAAGAAGCCAAATCCACAGCATTGGGTCGGGGAGTTTGGACTTTAGGTAGTAGACAGTGGGGAGCCACTGAAGGCTTTTGAGCATGGAAGTGCCATGATCAGACTGTTTTAAGAGGATTTCTAGGGCAGCAGTAGAACAGAGCTGGCCAGAAAATCTACCCAAACTCTAACAAGGATTGAAAGTAGGGTGAGGCCAGTGGAAATGGAAACAAAGGGGCGATCTGGCAAAATATTTTGAAGTTAAAGCAACAGAACTTAGTAATTATTTGGTAGGAAGGTATGAATAATTTTCTGCCCTGGGAAATTGCTCTGCCCTTCCCCCGCTGGGCACTGCGCATACTTCTAACATGAAGTATGTTGTAGTTTGCTGCTTACGTGCCTTCTCTCCTGCTAGGCTACCATGGGTGCCCACAGTGAATGAATGAAAGAGAGTAGGCAGGACCACCCCGGAATGCTTCAGCCTGTGTCGCTGGCAGAATCGTGGTACCATTAAGAGAAATTCAAAGAGCAGGAGGTAAATATGTCCGTTATCATTAAGTATTGCTAAGTAAAGAAGTAAAGGGTAGGAGGAGATGTCAAGCTATGGAGAGAGAGAGAAAATAGTGGGTGGACCTTGAAATATACCACGCTGTTGGTAGGGAAGTATACTTTCCTGGGTTCTAAAGATGGGGGGAGAAGTATAAAAACATCCAGGAGAGATCGCTCCATTGTTTGTTCTTAAGGAACTCAAGTTCAGTTAGGGCAATGTTCTTCAAAACCAGAAATGTTTTCATTTTTTTTTTTTAAAGATTTTATTTATTTATTCGACAGAGACAGAGACAGCCAGCGAGAGAAGGAACACAAGCAGGGGGAGTGGGAGAGGAAGAAGCAGGCTCATAGCGGAGGAGCCTGATGTGGGGCTCGATCTCATAACACCGGGATCACGCCCTGAGCCGAAGGCAGACACTTAACCGCTGTGCCACCCAGGCGCCCCAGAAATGTTTTCATTTTAACCCATTTTATATACATGCACACACACACTCTTGTAGAGGTCTATCCAACAAGTTTCACAAAGCATTACTTAGCCTTACTCCAGATAATGGACTTCTGATATTTTCTTTTATTCTGTTGTTTCATTTTCTTGAAATTCTGGTCATGATTACCGTCATGACTTCATGACCCGGTAGAGTGTCCTGACTTGCAGTTGGAAAAACACTAAGTGGGCGAGGTATCCCTTGGTATTCTCGAAGTTCTTTTTGCAGCAGAAATAGATTGTCCAATATGAGGCAAAAGGAATTTACTGGAAGAAGGTTGGGAACTCAGCCTTGCCAAAAAAGCTGGAAGATTAGGTTTGGAAGCGGACAGAAACTGATAAAGTGCCTGAGGGCCAGGCAGAGGGCCCTGCAGGCAGATGCCGGCAGCTGAGCGGTCACCTCTGCCTGGCCAGGCATGGTGGGGACTGCCTGGTGGGGCTGGAGGGGCCGGCCCCGCCCGTGTCTGTGGTGCAGGTAGGCAGGCTGGCTCCTGGATTTGCTAGGGAAGAGGAGGTTCCCCCAAAAGGAAGTGGCAGTGCTGTAGGAAAGAAGACTGGATGCTTGACAGCCACAAGAGAAGAATCTACAAAAGGTTATCATGGCTTTATGCACATAAAAAAGTGTTTGTGGGGCGCCTGGGTGGCTCAGTTGGTTAAGTGTGTGCCTTCGGCTCAGGTCATGATCCTGGGGTCCTGGGATTGAGCCCCATATCAGGCTCCCTGCTCAGTGGAGAGTGTGCTTCTCCTTCTCCCTCTGCCCCTCACCCCTGCTCGTGCTCTCTCTCCATTTGTCTCTCAAATAAATAAAATCTTAAAAAAAAAAAAAGCTGTCTAACAGTGAGTGGTGTCCTTGCACAATAGTGGACCTAAATGGACATGTTCTTGCCCTGCTGGTGGCCTGGTCACATGACAAACTCTCCCTTCAGAAAGCAGTTTGCCTCACAATGGAGCATGACTAAGCAAAATATGGTATATCTATTAAAGAAAATATTAGATAGCCAATAAAAATGTCAGTTGCCGGGACACCTGGGTGGCGTAGTCAGTTAAGTGCCTGACTCTTGGTTTTAGCTCAGGTCTCATGAGATCGAGCCCCACATTGGGCTCTGTGCTCAGCACGGAGTCTGCTTAAGTTTCTCTCTCCTTTTCTCTCTGCCTCTCCCCTCCATGCACACACTCTCTTTCTCTCTTTCTGTCTCAAAAATAAATAAATCTTTTTTTAAAAAGTCAATTTCAAAAATATGTGATATCACAAAAATTATACAGTCATGTGAAGGAAAACAGGATGCAAAATTGTACATACAATATATTGCAACTATATATTTCATACACACGCAGACACACACACACACACACACACACACACACACACACAGAAGAGACTGGAAGAAAATCTACCAAAATATTAGCAGTGTTGGTTTTGGGGGGCAGTAGAACTATGCGAGATTTTTTCCCCACTTTTTTCCCTTTTTTCCCCCAATGTTCGGTTCTGTAATGACATGAACAAAGTTACAGTCATGAGTCGTGTTTCCGTAAGTATATAGAAAATCCGTCTGAGTTTCATAGTATCTCCTTGGAGACAGTAGATGCCAAGTGAAGCGTTGGCATGAGGCATATGGTGTGCTAGCCCACAGGAGATCCCGATGTGGCCTGGGCAGTGACCGTGGCCTCGTGTTCCCCACTAAGCCAGCACTGTCTGCCGACCCTTCCAGTCCCGTGGCACCAGCAAAACCGAAATACCCAGGCAACTCCGGGGTGGCCAAGTCAGGTTGTCGTGGCGGTTGGGGTGGGTCTTAGATGACACACTTCCAAGCCCCGGTTACCCGTGGATGGATGCAGAGCGGATCTGCTGTCTGGGGCTGGCATTTCTGGGGGGGGGGGCGCTGATCGCTCCTCGTCCATGTGAGCAGCTTGGAGCAGTGGGAAACGAAGGTGGTGAGCGCAGAAGCAGGACTATAGCCCACAATATCTGCCTCCCCAGCTCAGCAACAGCGAAGGGGTGGAGCCTGGATTGAGCCCCAAGATAAGGAATACGCAACAGCTGACCGGGAAGATCAAAATAAACAGCTGTGCCCCCGGGAGAATGAACTCCACATTCCATTCTCTGATCCCACCCCCAATTCCCACTTCTCCCAAGCGCCTTCCCCCTCACCACCCCCACGCGTGCACACTCAGCATCCCCATCAGCTAGAAGGGCCTCCCCTCAGCCTTGGCTTAGCTCCCTTAGAACCTTCCCACACCCGCCCCCCCTTAACCAGAGGCTCCGGGGCTGTTCTCCAGCTGTCTGGAAGGAAGTGAGTATTCAGGACAGGTGGCCGGAGGCGGATCAGAGGGGCCTCATGCAGGGCCCAGCTCCACCTGCCAGGCTCGGCCACCCTCAGGCTCACACGTGGGCCCAGGAACAGAAGAGGGCTGGGCGGTGGTGGCGAGTCTGGGGAAGCCGAGGCAGGCCCCGGGGCGGTGTGGGGTGGGTGGGGAGGAGGGTGTGCAGGGGTCCTGATGGCCAGGTCTGTGGACATCGGGTCAGCCCTCACCGGGGGTGGGTCCGGAAGGGGAGACAGACAGCAGGTATAAGAGATGATTTATGGCAGCTCTAGGAGGTCATTCCTTATCATAATGCTTAGGGGAACCCCAGCTCTGAGGAAGCCCGGCAAGCCTCCATGTCTCTTGAGAGTTCAAGGCCCTGCCTCAGACCCCAGACGACTTGCCAAACATGCTAACCTGGAATCTTATTTTTTATTTTAAAATATTTTATTTATTGATTTGAGAGAGAGAGAATGAGCAGGGGAGGGGCAGAGGGGGAGAGAGAGAGAGAGAGAAGCAGACTCGCCGCTGAGCAGGAAGCCCGGACACGGGACCAATCCCAGGACCCAGAGCCCATGATCCGAACTGAAGGCAGGTGCCCAACCGACTGAGCCACCCGGGTGCCCCGCTAACCGGGGATTTTAAATCGAGGAGATAGAGGGAGCAGATATTTCCTATTTCCTGGGGCTGGACCTTGGGCCACCCGGAGTAGTAATTAACACGTTCCTTTATGTCACTCTCATACCAGTCCCAGCCTGAACAGCAGGCCTCAGCGGGACCTGGGCACCGAGGGGCTTAAGGGCAGCACTCGTTCCCATCACATAGGACTGTGTGTTCCCATCACAGCCCAAACCTGGAGAGATTATAGACATAGCTTGCACGCTCCTGAACTTGACCATGGCTTCTGACCCAGGCATACAGAGTATCAAAGCCAGGGGCAGGGGTGGGTGTGCGCCCTGAGGTGTGTTGGGCATCTTCACCCTTGGTGGGGGGTGGCCGGAAGAGGAAGTAAATGGGGGGCTGCGGAGGCTGCCCATTGGCCTGGCTGTCTGAGGAGAGGGCACTCCCATCTGCGCCAGTGCCCAGTGAGGGTGTGTATGGGGACCTCACTACCCTCTCAGTCTTGATCTTGGGGTCAGGAGTTTGAGCCCCAAGTTGGGCATAGAGCTTGCTTTAAAAAAAAGTATTTAGGGGCACCTGGGTGGCTCAGTCATTAAGCGTCTGCTTTCGGCTCAGGGCGTGATCCCGGCGTTCCGGGATCGAGTCCCACATCAGGGCTCCTCTGCTGGGAGCCTGCTTCTTCCTCTCCCACTCCCCTGCTGTGTTCCCTCTCTCGCTGGCTGTCTCTCTGTTAAATAAATTAATAAAAAAAAATAAAAATAAAAGAAATAAAAAAAAGTATTTAGATTTTCAAGATGGTGACAATAGAGCATTAAACCAAGTGGTGGTGGGGGCCTTCTGAGCATGGAGCTCTGTGTGACTGCATAGGTCACATGTCCACGAAGCCAGCCCTGATGGTAGCTAACATACATCAGCCACTTGCTGCCTGCCAGGCACCGTGCCAGGCGCTCACCATGCGTGGTCTCATGCCTTCCTCTCAGCAGCCCGATTATCCCTATTGTGCAGACAAGGAAATTGAGGGATTAGACAAGCCACATAACTTGCTGAGGTCACCAGCTCTTAAGGACCAGAGCAGGGGGAAGGAACCCAGCCTGTCTGTCAGCAAAGCCCAGGCTCTCAACCACCACCCCTGGCCGTTCCAGCCTATAGGGTAGGGAGGTTGCTGGGCAAGGCAGCTGCTTCCCGTCCCCTTTTTTCTGCCCTATCAGGGGCAGGAAGGAAGATGAGGCAAGAAACAGCAGCTGACAGTGTGGGGACAATGGTGGCGGCGGTGAGGGTGGCCAACCCCGGCAGGAGTGCTGGGTGGAGATGGGTGAGATGGGCGCAGGGACAGTGTGAGCTGGAGGCAGCTGATAGACAGCACAGCTGGGCCCTCCGCCCTCTCCCTGCTCTGCCCTGCTCTCACCTGCCACGCTGCCTCTCCCCTCCCGCGCACTCCCCCTTCCCTTTGCCGCTGCCCCTCACAGGGGACGTGGGTCAGGGCTCTGCTCTGGCTGTGCGCCCAGTATTCCCACACTTACCTCCAGGGTAACAGCAGCCACAGCTCAGTGAGCACCTACTGTGTGCCAGGTGCGTGGCCAGGGACTTGACAAGTGGATGACCTTGACTTCCCTCCACAAACCTGTAAACAATGATTATTATCCCACCGAGGCTAGAGAGGCTAAGAGATTGACTACAGCGACAAGGCTGATAAGCGGGAAAGAGAAGATGCAGGCCCAGATCGAACCCCTGGCATTTCCAGCTCCTCCTCACCATCTTCCCCGTAGGACAGGGTTGTCCTGACAAGGTGTGGCGGTTCCCCGAGCGTGGAAGAGCCTCTTCTCACAAGGTCGATAGAGTTTGAGAAATGGTCAGTTTGAGGGAAGAAGACAGTGTGTATCCTGAGGGAGAGAGGCGTTACCTCCTGCCTCCATTTTGCATGAATTGGTTGGGGACCTGGAAGGTCCTCTCGGGCCCTTGGGAAAGCAGACCTCATGGAGTTAGGTGATTGGAGCTGAACCCGTGAGGAAGAAGGCCCCTCACGCACCTTGTACTGAATGGCATCCTGGCACCGAAGATGAACTGGGGTAGGCATTGGCAGGGAGCTAGAGTGCTGTAAACAGAGCTCTCCCAAAATCAGGGGCTGAAACAAAATGGAAATTTCTCACATACAAGTCTGGGTGGGGGATCTGAACCTTTGACAGTGTTGAGGACCCAAGCTCCTCCCATGATGTCACTTCTCCACACCCTGGGATGTTGAAGGCAGCACGCCACCATGTCTCCTGGGTCCGGGGTCCAAGACCTTGCCAGTGGGAAGAAAAGGAAGAGGAGAGGCACTGCCCTTCCATTTCAGGACATGACCTAAACTGGACAGATCACCTATCCCTGTAGCCAAAAGTGGGTCACCTGGCACACTGAGAACTGCAAGAGAGTTTGGGAATCATGTATACTGGGGCTCTTCGTAGGGTACAGGAATGGGAATTGGATTCTGCGGGGGAGGGGCGGCAGTTAACAATGTTCGTCAGTGGATTGAGAAGGGCAGGGGCCTAGAGAGCTGATGTCACATGGTGAGGCTGGTGTTCCATGGGGAACCTCTAAGAGAAATGTTCTCAGGTGGACTTCTGTCTGGGTGAGGCGGGAGGCAGAGGGGCTGGTACCCCCTTGACGAATGCACCGTCTCCGGGACTGCCTCATCTCTGGCCCAAGGTAGAGGGTTTGATTCTCTCTTGCCCTGACCAGAAGCCTCTGGGAAGTCCTTAGGGAGCCCTTGTCCCATTAGCCCTATAGGATCAGGGGGAGCTTCATTCAAGAGCACCATATTCACCCCTTTGGGGGGCCCTCTGTTCTCGGAAGGCATAGGGAAGGGTCATATCCTCACACTTCGGTGAGGTAATAATTATCTCGAGCAACAGGAAACGGAGACATCGAGAGGGTGAGAGATACAGAGAGTTCCAGAGCTCTCGGGGCCAGTCTCAGTCTCTGAGACAGATGGAAAGTAAGCGGAGTAGAAGCAGGAGGTCAAGCTTTGTCAAAAACCACGTGAAACTCCTGGTGGCTTGATGCTGGCAGGCAGTCTGCTGGGTCCAGTACTCGCTCATCCACCCATCCACCCGCTCAGTGTCTGTTTATTGAGCGCCTACCATGGATCCACCTGGCCCTGTGCTCAGTGTGGGCAAAAGAGAAAAGAACAAGGCAGACACGGTTCCTTGCCTCATGGAGCTGATAAGCCCTCAGTTTTCCCTGGTCCCCTGCTGAGGACAGGCTAGGCTATCGCAGCTCTGAGAGAGCCAGCTTTGTGGCTCAGGGCTCCGACGTGCCCATGAAAGCACGGGGCAGGCCCTTGCCTTGGCGCCGGATGCCTGCCATCTTGGGGCAGCAGGGCGCGCTGCGGGCTGGGGCAGGGGGTGGGGGCGCCAGCGGGGAGGGGGGTGAGCAGCATTGGAGTTGCGGTTTCACTTCTCTCTCACATACCAGTGTGGAATCCGTGTTTTCTCAGTCGGTGAGGTTTGTGACTTCTCATCTGAGCCAAGGGGAGATAACTTCCCTCACCCCCTTCCTCCAACCCTGGCTGTTCCTCCAATGCTCCAGGTTGGGTGGGATCCCATCCAACTGGGGCCCTGTGACCCCAGCTCACCAACGGTATCACTTTGCTCCAGGAAAGGGGGTAGTGTGAGAAGTGGAAATCTGTGTGGGAACATTTCCTCTGTGGGGGCCTTTGGTCTCTAAGGCTCTTCTCTGGGCCCCTCTTGGCCTTGCGGTTCCCCCAACTAGCCCAGGAAGGGAGGCACCATGCCTTCACCTCCCCAGAGAGCTGCCCTGGCTCCCTGTTTCCTCTCAGGGCCTGTCCCAGGCCCTCTGCCTGCCTGCGTTGGGTTGCCCTCTCTCACTTTCTTCCTGAGGCCTGGCCTAGTTCAGGCCCTGCTTGCTCCTGTCTGGACCTCTGAGGGGCCTTCCAGTGTCACTTCTTACTCTCTTGCTATGGAACAATGCCAGTGGCATGGCAGAGGAGAGGAACCCCTCTTCATCAGAGGGAGGGCTGAGATCCTCCCAGGATGCAGTCTGTCTTCTTGCCTTTCTTGTCACCCCTCTGTCTCTACCACCCAGTGACTATGTAGTCCTGGTGAGTTTTTCACTCTCTACCGGCCCCGTGCCTCAGTGTCCTTATCTGTGAGATAAGGACAACACTAATACCTACCTCGCAGGGTCCTTAGGAGGCTTCCTGTACACATGGTACTTAGAACAGTGCCCGGCAGGGGCGCCTGGCCGGCTCAGTCTCTAGGACAGTGACTGACACATAGCAAATATTCAGCTATTGTTATGATCCAGGTGTTTGCCATTATGATGAAAACACAGAAGTTTTAGACCCCAACACTGGTATATAAACCCAGGGATCTACAGGGCGCCTGGGTGGCTGGGTCGGTTAAACATCCGACTCTTGATTTCAGCTCCGGTGATGACCTCAGGGTTGGGGGATTGAGCTGCACACAGTCTGCTTGAGATTCTGTCTCTCCCTCTCCCCTCCCCCCCATCTTGTGTGCACACGAGAGTGCACTCTCTCTAACAAATAAATAAAATCTTTAAAAAATAAATAGACCCAGGGATCTGGTCCAGTTAAATAAATAAAAGCCTGGGAGTTACACGCCCCTATCTCTGTGGTCAGTGGGAGGGCGGGGCCCTGTCCGCTTTCCATATAGAGTTTTGGCTTTTAGTGTAGGATTTTGTACTTAGCAGGTATTCAGTCGATGATGGGTGGTGGATCGAGGAGGTGTCACCTGGCATCTTACAGGCACCCAAAGATACGCTGTCAATATTATAGTTTTGAAATATCGTCGATTCTCCTTCTTCACGGTAGTTAGGTTCCATGAAGCTGCTGTGACCACTGATTTAGTGAATACTGAGCCATTGCTCCTAGGAGAATACAGGGTCAGGTTCCTTGGAGCCCCTGGTCACAATGTTTTCGTCAACCAATTAATAGAATATCTTGTTTCATGTGTTGTTTATGTTTAAAGACCGCTTACTTAAAATATATTGTTGATTCATTAATACCGAACTCATGGCCAGGGGCACTGTAACTCGTGTCTGAGCAAAGTTTATCCAGCACACGTGTTTTCTCTGACACGTTACAGAATCTTTAGACAGTACATCAGCCCTACGCTTGGGGGCCATTTTTAAAAATTGATTAATTTTTTAAAAACGATTTTTAATTTATTTGACAGAGTGAGACAGCAAGCACACAAGCAGGGTCAGCAACAGAGGGAGAGAGAGAAGCAAGCTCTCCACTGAGCAGGGAGCCCGACGTGGGGCTCGATCCCAGGACCCTGGGATCATGACCTGAGCCAAAGGCAGACACTGAACCCACTGAGTCGCCCAGGCGCCTCTTGGGGGCCATTTTAAACAGCGAAACCAACAAAAGGGCAAAAAATGTGGAAAAGGTGGCACTAACTAGACTTCTTACAGCATGAGAGCTGAAACAAGAAGGCAGAGCGTGCCTTGTGTGACCCCAGCTAAGAGTAGGTGACTCAGATCTTTCACGGCTCTGTGCATGTCCGAAAATGGCCGTGAAGGCGGCCCGAGTATTGATTTAGGAGTTACAAACAAATTTTAGTGAGTAGGCAAATTTGCAAATGCAAAATCCACGAATAATGAGGATCGGATACCCGCTGCCCAGTGATCAGCAACTCCCTGCAACCTTCAGCCCCTTAAGGGTCGATTGCCTGGCCCAGCAGGGCCCCCCCGCCGCCCCGCACCAGCTCTTGGGTCAGCATCCATGCCGTACCACTGTTGACTCTTGTGGGCACAGGGTACCTTTGGCTGCCCTGGCCTGCAGTGGAGGAGAGAGGAAGCCTTGCCCTGCCCTCCTCCCCCCACCCCACCCCCTATTTCCCCCTGCACGTGAGGCCTCGCTGGTGAACGAGACCCACACGTGCATAAAGGGAGGTAGGGTGACATGAGCGGGCGGCCACCTGTGACTTTTCTCAGCCAAGTGCTGCATCAACACCTGGGGAAGACCCCCTGGCAGTTTGGGGGGGCCTGTTTTGATCTGATCTTTATTTACCCCTCACAAAGGAAGTAAATAAATAGCTCTTTATGTGTGTGTGTGCGCGTGCGCGTGCCAGACTGTAGGTGCCTGCTGCGCGCTGTTGAAAACCGAGACCCGGCCCCAGAGGAAGTGGTCACAGAACGATTGTTTTATTTTCCATTTACCCTTACATCTCTTCCCCACCTCCACCCTTTTTATATGTGCCGAGAAGCTTTCTTTGCCACCCTGGGATCCGATCATTTGTTCCTTCATTTCTTCACCCACTCGTCCTAGCGGGTACTGAACCCACAGGGTGCTAGATGCTGGTGAATAGAAAAGATACCGATAAAAGAAAGTGAGATGGAGAAAGGGCACCTTGGCCTATGTATTCAGATCGCTCGGAGGACTGCTCATTAGCAGGATGACCGTGGGCAACTTAATCTGTGGGATCACGCGATCTCATCTCACAGGACGGTTTCGAGGATTGGAGTAGGTAGAATAATGATGAGCTCGTAGTCAGCACTCAACGCAAGTGAGTTTCTTCCTTTAAGGACACACTGCGCACATGGGAACAGAGTTTGCGGTTTCCTCTCTGCGCCTCCTACCTACTCCTGTGGCTGCCTGCCTGCCCCAGACCTTCAGGAGCACCTGCCTGGATCACTGCGCGTTTCCACAGCGCCACTGCTCCAAGGCCAGCGGAGCCTTCCCAGGACCTGGGAAATCAAATTCAGCTTATTGTGGTGCTCTGGTTCTCCTAGCGTCTGGGCTCAACCCACCTTTCTAGCCCCTTGACCGACGATCAACCTTTGTAACTCAATTCCTGCCACTAAGAGTGCCTGACCCACCCTGTGCTGCCCCTGCTTCCATCACTTTTCTCTCACTGTCCTCCCTTCCTGGAACACCCCCTAGGCTCCTCCCGTCTACCCTGTCCAAAGGTGGCCATTCTTCAAGGCTCAGTTTACATCCACTTGTCTGTTGGGATACCTGGGTGGCTCAGTCATTTAAGCATCTGCCTTCAGCTCAGGTCATGATCCCCGGGTCCTGGGATCGAGCCCCACATCAGGAGGCTGCTTCTCCCTCTGCCTGCCGCTCCCCCTGCTTGTGCTCTATCTCTGACAAATAATAAATAAAATCTTTAGGGAAAATAAATAAATAAATCCACTTGGCTGCTCCTGCCCCCATAGCCCACCTCCTGGGTGGCTTGTCCTAGGGGATGTTATGTGCGGGGGAGCTTCTTGTCCTTTCTAGAGGACAAGCTCTGCTTCTTTGTTGCCTTCCACCCTTCTTTAACTCAGTCTGTACACAGGATGACCCGCCTGGCCCCAGGGCTTGTCCCCCAGCAGTGCCCATCACTGCATATGATACCCTTCAATAAATGCGGGTCCGACAAATGCGTGAGGGGACACAACGAAAGACTGCACGTGTGAAGTCATAGCGTACAGACTCTGTGCCGTGGGCCTTCTGAAGCAAGGGCGAGTCAGGAAGGCTGGCGGTGAGGGGAAGATTCTGGGAGAGCTGAGCAGTCTTAGGAGGGAATGGGTGTCGCTGGGGACATTGGAAGGCAGAGGCCAGGGTGTGGCAGGAGCCACGACCGCCTTGACCAGAGCCAGCAATTTTTGCTCCTGCCCCCACTGCCGCCGCGCCAGTGTCCAGATCTGGGGAGGGCACTGTGGATGGAGGCTTGAACCATCCACATGTGTGGACAGGGTCCTACTGAGGGCCTGACCCACACAGCAGAGCGAGGGAGGACAGAGAGACAGCCAAGAATCTCCTGCATGTTGGGTCACATGTGGACACAGCAGGGCTTGGGAAAGTCATGCGTTCATTCGTATAGTCATTTGTTCATTCAGCCTTTATTTTTCAAGTTTTGCAACAATGATAAAATAAATACTTGCTCGGTATAGGAAAGTTGGACAACGGAGAAAACTGGGAAAGTTAGGAAAAGTGTTTGTAGTTCTTGCCCCCCAAAGACAGCCTTGGTTTACATTCTGTAAGTTTCTTTCTGGTCTTATAGCTTTATTATTTAAATAATTGTCAGCAGTTATGTAAACAGCTCTTTAAATAGCTAATTTTTATATTTCGTTCTTACATGTATTAAATTAATGAAAAATTATAATTATAAAAGTAAAACAAGCTTTATCATTTTAAGAACAGATGATAGACAGGGAGGAGAAGAGGCACAGCAGCAAAGTCCGCCCTGCTCTCCAAGTCCCCCCTCCCCGGGAAAGCCAGTGGTGGGGGTCAGTGTGTCCTTCTGAACCATTTTCTCTGTTCATATATACTCAGGTGGATTCTTTTAAAATCAGGCCAGAGAATATTGTTTATGTGCAGTCGCTTTTATTTTTACAAAGTTAGAGCCAGTTTGCATGCCCAGTGTTGCATTTCTCTTTTTTTTACAGAACTTTTTCTTATACTATGTAAATATACTTAAATATCTGACATACAAAACAAACCCATCCCAGTAACACGTGGTCTAGTTATACTGCAGCCGAACAACCGCCCAGAAATCTGATCTGTACATTTTAGAACATGACTGAACTATCTCATTGATTAATCAAGATGATTTTAAAACCTTAACATTTAATATCTAAAGTATTTTTTTAAAGAGTTTATTTATTTGAGAGAGAGCGAGTGAGTGCACGAGTGGGGGGAGAGGCAGAGGGAGAGGGAGAAGCAGGCTCTCCGCTGAGCAAGGAGCCCCATGCGGGGACTCAATCCCAGATCCCAGGATCCTGAGATCATGGCCTGAGCCGAAGGCAGACACCTAACTAACTGAGCCACCCAGACGCCCCTAGTTAAAGCATTTTTTTTAAAAGATTTTTTATTTGTTTATTTGACAGAGAGAGAGACAGCCAGCGAGAGAGAGAACACAAGCAGGGGGAGTGGGAGAGGAAGAAGCAGGCTCATAGCAGAGGAGCCTGATGTGGGGCTCGATCCCATAACGCCGGGATCACGCCCTGAGCCGAAGGCAGACGCTTAACCGCTGTGCCACCCAGGCGCCCCTAAAGCATTTTTTAAAGTAATCTCTGTGCCCAATGTGGGACTTAAACTCACAAACCTAAGATTAAAGCTCACACATTCTACTAACTGAGCCTGCCAGGTGCCCCGCGTGTTAAAATGTTTTTAAAAAGTAGTGGGAGATATCTTTTTTATTTTGTTTTGCACATATAAAACTAAAGGAAAACTGCATTATTAGATCTCTCCAGTCAAGTGAAACTTGCCTCTCAAGCGAACATCTTATGGCCAAAATATAAAATGCTAATTATTATTTTGGAAGAATAAAAAATTCCCAGGCCTTGACTTCCACCTACATAACGTCTTAACAAAAAGACTTTACTGTCAAATATATGCCTAGGCCTGCGTAGTAGTCCTCCCGTATTTTACTTGTTTGCAGGGTTTGCTCAGCATTTCCTAAGCTTTGTGCTAGGCCCACGAGACAAAATGCCTGCTTTCTGGAACTCCCAAGCTGGTTGAGACCCCAAGGCCTGCACAGATTCCACTTAATGTAAGAAACAGCAGGGATGGATTTTGTGCTGCATGCAATGGGAGCTTGCAAGGGGTGGGGGGCAAGGGCTCAGTCAAGGAAGGCTTTGTGGGGAGAAGGCGCTGCTGCTCTGAGGCCCCAGGTGCAGAGGCCGGAGGACAGAACGGAGGAGCCCCCGTTGCAATGTGACTTATTATCAACCATCCCCCCAGCTCTGGTGGTTTGTTTCTGCTTTTCCTTTGGAGGTGACAGATTCTGAGACCAAGGGCTCCAGCTGTTTATCAGGGGCCATCCCAGGGGCAGGGGCTCCCACTCCCTGCTGCAGAGGCTGTGGGGCCCTGATTAAGGAAACAGCTGAGGCCAGGGACCCACAGCAGAGGGGCGGGAGAACCGGAAGGCCACAGTGGGGAACAGAGGCGGAGAGCTGCCAGAGAGGAGCAGGCTGCGGAGCAGGAGAGAGCCAGCGTCTGCGCCACAAAGCTAGCCCCTCTGTGCTTCGGAGCATGCCCCCGCCCTCCTGCACCTAGTGGGATGCTGCTCCATCCAGGCCCCTTCGGAGGGCACTTCCCCTGAGATTCCATTCATTTACCAAACATGTCCTGATGGCATCACTGCGAATTCATCCGTCTCCCTTGCCCACTTAGCAGGTCAGCCTATTTATTGCAGTTGAAAGAGTGTGAACTCCGGAATCAAGGATCTATACCAGCAGTAACTAATATTTTCGAAGCATTAACATATGCTGGGCACGGCGATTAGTGTTTGGAACCTCTTGTTGTATTTGAATCTGTTGTTTCTCACTTGGTACTTCCCGATAGTCAGAGAGGTAGCAGCTGTCACTATCCCCATGGTGGTTGCAGAAAAAACTGGAGGGCAAAGGGTTTAGGAAGCTGGAAGCATCACAGCAGAAGTCCAAACCCCTGTCCGAGGCTCATTTTCCTCCTTTATAGCAGGGAGATGAAAATAACCTGTTTGGGGCGCCTGGGTGGCTCCGTTGGTTAAGTGTCTGCTCTTGGCTCTGGTCGTGATCCCAGGGTCCTGGGATCGAGCCCTGCATTGGGCTCTTCACACCTACATAACCTCTCAACAAAAAGACTTTACTGTCAAATATATGCCAAGGCCTGCGTAGTAGTAGTAGTGGGGAGCCGGCTTCTCCCTCTCCCTCTGCCTGCTGCTCCCCCTGCTTGTGCTCTCTGTCTCTCAAATGGATAAATGGAATCTTTAAAAAAAGAGAGAAAGAAAAAGAAAATAACATGTTTTTCCCAGGGTAGTTTCGAGAACTAAACGAAGTGCTGTATAGCAGGCACCTTTCCCATTGTAGCCCTCACCCCACTCATTCTGTGTCATCATTCCTTGGGAGCTGCTAGTTTGGTTTGTAGAGTATGGTGGAGTGGTTAAGAGCGTCCATTCTGGAATGTTCAAAATCCAGGCTCAGATCCATGACTGGGCTCAGTGAGCAAGTTAGTTTTACCTCTTTGAGCCAATTTCTTTAACTATAATATGAAGGTGATCATGGTGCCTTCCTTATAGAATTGTCTTAGGATTAAAGTGAATGTGTGTATGTGTTTGTTACTGACATTAACTAGAATGGAAACTTCCTTTTTTTTTTTTTTTAAAGATTTTATTTATTTGAGAGAGAGAGCATAATCGGGGGAAGGGCAGAGGGAGAAGCAGACTCCCCACTGAGCCTGGAGCCCACTGCAGGGCTTGATCCCAGGACCCCGAGATCACAACTTGAGCCAAAGTCAGATGCTTAACCAATTGAACCACCCAGGCGCTCCTAGAATGAACACTTTCTGAGGGCGGGGTCAATTTCAGGAGGCTGTCACCTGCGTTCTCACTGCCTTAATGAGGCCATATGTAGCTAAGTGTAACAGCAAGGTCAACAAATATCCAGATATTAGAATCTTCCCATACAAAAAAATACTTGCTTATTTTAGAAACTTTGGAAAATATGAAGAAGAAAACGAAAATGAAACATAATCCCATACTCAGAAATAATCACTGTTAACATTTTGGTATATTTCTTTCCAGTCTTGTTTCTATGTAGACAGTTATTTTCCTATAATTGAGATCATGTGCTGTACCCCCCACTGGCCTGGTTGTATATAAGATGAGCATTTTTTAATGTCATTAAAATATTTTTTGAAATAGGGTTACTTCTTTAAAATATTTTTAAAAGTTTATTTACGTAAGTAATCTCTACCGCAGCGTGGGGCTCGAACTCCTGAGATCAAGAGTCCCATGCTCTTCTGACTGAGCCAGCCAGGCGCCCTGAAATAGGGTTATTAATGGCGTTTTGTTTTATTGTGTTTTACTGATTGAAAAGCTGTACATGGAGGGAGTTGATTCCTAGATTGGCGCCATTCTGGAGAGAGGGAGGTCTGTCCTGTCTTGGTGTCGTATACCTTCCTGGGTCCAGAGCAAGTTGTCCATTCATTCATTCAGCAAATATTTATTGGACATCTCTTATGTGCCAGGCATTGTTCTGTGCACCTGGGATACACCGCTGAGCAAAACAGGCAACCCCCCCCCCAAAAAAAAACTTTCCCTTGTATAACAAGGGGTAAGAGTAGTAGGACAGACAGCGAGTGGTATGCACAAAAAATTAAGCAAAGTCATAAAATTCATTAAAAGGTAATAAGAACTACTGACAAGACAAAAAATATAGAGTTGG
Organism: Ursus maritimus; assembly: GCF_017311325.1. Lineage (NCBI taxonomy): Eukaryota > Metazoa > Chordata > Mammalia > Carnivora > Ursidae > Ursus > Ursus maritimus. The sequence continues at coordinate 1,740,353 of NW_024425452.1, read as the reverse complement.
GTAAGGAGGGAGAGCACTGGAGAGGGTGACATCTTACAGTTTTAAATAGGATGACCAGTGTCAGGTGCACTGAGAAGGTGGCATTTGAACAGTGATTTGAAGGTGCGGAATTGGCGATATGGCTGGGGCCAGGGGACACGCAGCAGAGGGAAGGAACAGCCAAAACAAAGATCCTGGGACTAGAACCTTCCTGGAGGATTTGAGGAATAGCGAGGAGACCAGTGTGGCTGTCGCAGAGAGTCATTCTTTTTTTTTTTTTTTTAAAGATTTTATTTATTTATACGACAGAGAGAGAGATAGCCAGTGAGAGAGGGAACACAAGCAGGGGGAGTGGGAGAGGAAGAAGCAGGCTCACAGCAGAGGAGCCTGATGTGGGGCTCGATCCCATCACGCCGGGATCACGCCCTGAGTCGAAGGCAGATGCTTAACCGCTGTGCCACCCAGGCGCCCCGCAGAGAGTCATTCTTGAATGAATGGCTTGACACTTGGAGGGACAGCTGATATGTTGGTTGAGAGAGCCAGGGATCTCAACTGACTGTAAACAAGGATGTAAATTTAATAAAATATAAATTCCAACAAGAACAAAGTTTGCCCTGAAGTTAAAAGTCCTCTGCAAAGCAAGTCACCTCAAGTTCCTCTTGTTGGTAGACTGGGTGTGAATTTTAAGTAAATTAAACAAGTATAGGATAAACAAGATACGGCTTATTATCTTGTGGCTATGCTGAATTCATTTGTTCAGCATGTATCTATTGGATGTCTGTGATGGGGCGCCTGGGTGGCACAGTTGGTTGAGTGTCCAACTCTTGGTTTTGGCTTGGGTTGTGGTCTTGGGGTGGTGAAATCGAGCCCTGTGTCGGGCTCTGCCCTCAACGTGGAACCTGCTTAGGATTCTCTCTCCCATTCCCTCTGTGCCCCCCCCCCCAAGATAAATAAATAAATCTGATGATGCGGGGCTTGATCCCAGGACCCTGGGATCATGACCTGAGCCGAAGGCAGATTCTTAACCAGCCAAGCCACCCAGGCACCCCAATAAATAAAATCTTTAACAAAAACGACAACAACGAAAGTGTCTATGATGGGCCGGGACTTGTTTTAGGTGCTGGAGAGTCAGAACAAGACAAAGCCCCTGTCTTTATGAAATTGACATTCTAGTGGTGGGGCCTGACCCTGAGCATGCTCAGATACGTAATGTGATGTTGGGTGGTGATAACCAATAGCTGTTAACCGTGGTTCAAGGAGAAAACTGTGGTTGGAGTTGAGTCTAAGTTAATTATGAGTCAGCTGTGTAATTCAGTTTTGAAAAAGCCTAATTCCATTTGAGGCTGTGTGAGCAAGCACTCTCTGCTTTCTGGTTGTCAGGCTGGACCTGGAATATTGCATTTGCATTCTAGAAGGACGGTGACACACTGGAACTTGTATGTCATCCTGTGTCAGGGAGGGAGGTTCCAGCTCAGTAGGTCGAGAAATTGTCTAATGGTCAGAACTGACCAGTAATGGAATGGACTATGAGAGAGGGTGAGAGTCTCATTTCCAAATGTGTTTAAAAAGAGCCTGCATTCATCTGTCCCAGGGTATTAATGAGGACATAATGAATCTGGATTACATATGCATGGCTCCTTCTAGTCCCAGGTAATACTGTGAATGAGAAAAGGATTTTTGCAAATAACTTGTGTTGTAGAGAATTCCACATTAATTAACCATATTTTAATAGCCTGTAATCACCAAGGGCGTAAGTAGAATCCCAACGTGTAGAAATCACAAGTGCTCCGAATTCTTTCTCTGATCCCATTAGCTCAGTGTCCAGATTTGGGCTTTAGCAATTTCAGAAGGTTAGAGAAAGTTCAGTAGGAAAGTCACAGGATCAGTCAATGCACTTCTTTCCCCTCACCTTCTTATTTTGACAATTTCAGATAGAGAAAAGTTACAAGAATTGTGCAAAAAATCTTCATATAGTCTTCACCCAGAATTCCCACACATTAACATTCCATCGCGTTTGCTTTATCATTCTATCTGGTATATTAATGCATTATTTGAATATAAGTTGCAGGCACTATGTCCCTTCACTCCTAAATATTTTGTATGTACTCTTAAATAAGGGTTTCTCTTACATAACCCCAATAGAATGATAAAAACCAGGAAATTAACATCGACACAATGCTAGTATCTACAGACCTCATTTATACATCACATACATAGTGCCAATGATACACGCTTTATAGCCCAAACAAATCAAAACAAAAACAACAAAGAACAAAGAGTCAGATCATAGGTTACATTCAGTTGTCATGTCTCTGTAGGTTTCCTTTAACCTCACATGGTTCCTTAATTTTTCTTTGTCTTTCATGACATCCAACATTTTTATGGTTGGGTAAAAGACTTTTTAAGCAAAGGCTTTTTAAAAAGTGGGCTAAGACTGGGAGCAGGTCTTGATACGAATCTTCATGTTTCTTTGGTTTATTCATCAAGAACGATTTCCCTGTTGAAGATCCCACAGTGGCTCCATGCTGTCCGTCACATGGAATCCAAATGCCCCCTCTGTTCATTCCTAGGGCGGCCATAACAAAGGACTACAGACTGAGTGACTTAAAACAACACAAATGAACTCTCTCACAGGTCCAGAGGCCAGAAGTCCAAAATGCAGGTGTCAGCAGACCATGTCCCTCTAAAGCCTGTAGGGGAGGGTTCTTCCTCTTTCTTTCATCTTCTGGTATCCCAAGGTATTTCTTGGCCTGTAGCTGGGTCACTCTGATCTGCCTTTGTCTTCACGTGGCCATCTTCCCTCTGTGTCTCTTCTTATAAGGACACCAGTCATGTCGGGTGAAGGGCCCACCCTACTCCAGTATGACCTCATCTTCATTACATCTGCAACAACGTACTCCAGATAAAGTCACATTCTGCGGTACTGGGGGTTAGAATTTCAACGTATCATGTTGGGGGCCATAATTCAGTACCCCTCACCTCATCTTTCCAGCCTAATCCTGCATTTCCTTACCCGTGGCCCCTCTGTTCCGACCACACGAATCGTCCTCAAGAGGGTGCTTGCTTTCTCCCAGACTCAAGGCTTTCTTCCGGCCCTCTCCACTCCTCTCTGCCAATCGGGGCCCCTCTTTGAGCTGACGCTGACAACTTTCATTTACCCAGGGCTTGTTATGTGCCAGGCACGGCTCTAAACTCTTTACACGCAGTGTTCTTTTAAGCCTACCTACGAGGGACCGTCATGAGCCCCATTTTACAGATGAGGAGATAGAGGCACAGAAGGCTTATCTTACTCAAGGCCTCACAACAAAACGATTATCGGACATTTTCCCGGCTTCTTTCCTCCTCGCTCCGGAGTCTTTGCTGGCTGCTCTAGAAGGGGACTCAGTGCCATGAGCATTCTAGTCAGTGGCCCTCTCTGACATTTTCAGAGCCCATGAGCACCCATCATCCTCCACTGCCTCAGTTTACATTGATCCATATGCTGTGTCATCAGTTCTCGGGTGGGGATGGGGAATGGGATTTGGGTTTTTGTTTTTTTGTTGCGGGGGGTGGATTTGGGTTTTTATGTTTACGGCTTCCTCGATGCCCGCCAGAGCCTCTGGCCCTGTACCCTACACCAGTCCTAGCTTTCTCAGCATAGGGCCCAGTGTGTCAAATATATCAACATCTCCCGTGGAGTGTGTCAAAAATATCAAAAATACACAACTTGGGGTCTCCCTCCAGACCTCCTGAATCAGAATCTCTGGTTGGGAGACCCAGAGCCTACCTCGTTAATCAGCTTCCTTTTGATTCTTAATAAATTTGAGAATTGCTGTCGAAGGCCCTCATTGGATGTGTATAAAGCGATTGATTGATTGGTTGACCAGTTGACTGCTTGGATGAACTGCTGCTGTGTGTTTCTCAGGGGGACAGACCAAGAGGAGATTTTAAAATGTCCCGTCACTTTTGCACAGCTCACTCTTTCTGTGAACCTAAGACTGATCTACAAATAAAGTCAATTCTGTTTTTTAAGAGAAGGCAATGGCCCCTCGAGTAACTGAAGACCGTCGTGGAATGTTGTAGGGCTTAACAACAGGAACCCGCTCTAGTTGGGTGTGGCCTGTTTCTATTGAGACTTCCGTCTGCGCAGTGATGTCCCATTCAGCGTCCGAGGGAGAGATCTGCTGGTCTCAGACGGGTCCCCACCTGGGCCAGCCCTCCACCCCTTGCCCAAAACTCTGAGAGCCTGGGGGTGACAGAAGACAGTTGCTCTACTCCCTGGAGCAGCCCAGCTGTTTCCCCTAGCCCCTCATTTCAGCCACCTGAACCCATTCACAGTTTTCCTGTCAGTTAACCCGGGCCCCATGACAGTGTGGGAAGGGGCCCCTCTAGACTGGGTGGGGCTGTGTTTCATTTACTGGTGTCCTTCCTCAGGCCTCAGCTGAACAGGTGCAGGCAGAAGCAGCTGGGTGAAATGAGGACATTCTTCCTCTCCCTTTCTCTTCTCCCTGCAACTCCCTCCCCCAACCCAGCCACACTGAAGCCACATCCCATTTCCTCCCCAACTTTCAAAGCTGCTCTCCCCTCTGCCTCCTCCGCCCTCATCCGTCGAAGGGCAGTGCCCCAGGGGAGGAGTTACTTAAACTGGGAGGGGCCGCCCTAAGGGAAAGTGGAAAGCAGTGGGTTGCACCGCCACCCTCCCTTTCTGTTGTGGTGTTTTTTTAAAGAAGGGGACGTGGTGAGATGGGGGTGGTGTCATATGGAGGGGAGAGCAGCTCCAGGGACTACCTAGGTCATGCTACACCTACAGCCTCTAAACTCAGAGAAGACCCAACTGTGAAGTTGGCCAACCCATCCTCTTCTGGGCTGACTTCTCTGCCTCTCCTAGGAGACTAGGGTGGGGAGGGTCAAACTCAAAACCACATTCTAACGAAGGTATTCAAAGTTGCCTTCCCTACATCTTCATCCCCATGGAGGATTTCTTTTTTTCTTTTCTTTTCTTTTCTTTTCTTTTCTTCTCTTCTCTTCTCTTCTCTTCTCTTCTCTTCTCTTCTCTTCTCTTTTCTTTCTTAAGATTTTTTAGTTTATTTGATGGAGAGCAAGCCAGAGAGCACAAGAAGGGGAGCAGCAGAGGGAGAGGGAGAAGCAGGCTCCCCACCGAGCAGGGAGCCCCACTCGGGCCTCGATCCCAGGACCCTGGGATCACGACCTAAGCCGAAGGCATGACGCTCAACCTCAACCCACTGAGCCACCCAGGTGCCCCTCCCCTTAAACAGGGATTGCTAAGACTCACTCCCAGAGATTCATAGGACCCAGGGCCCGGGAATTCACCTGTCTGGCTTGTTCCCCAGTTGATGCTGCTTCTGCTGGCTCAGGGACCCCACTTATAGAACTGCTGTTCTGAGCCCCCCTGAAGATTTCTGATAAGTGGGCTCAGCCTAGCCACTGCTGGGGGAAGAACAGGTCACTCAAGGAAGTTGGGTCCCCAGCGGTGGCCTTATCGCTCAGGCTCAAATCATAACCTCCCTTCCCCCCCCCCCGCCCCCGCAGTTCTGTGTGGTTTAGCTGGGTTTGGATGGGACTCTGGCTTAAGAGAAGAGGGCAGAAAGAAGACCCTCTCTGTCTGCTTGCTTCCTGCTCCCAGGAGCAGTCGGCCTCCAAGCAATGCCTCCCGCCATCTTGAATCTTTTGTCTCTGTGCCTCCTTCCCTGCCGGTCATAGGGAAAGTGATGCCCCTGTGTTCTCTGAAGCTTACCTTTCATCTGTATGCTGGGGGGTATTAGGCAGCTAGTCAAGCATGAGGTTCATCTCTATGTGGTGACTTGGGAGTGATCCATCATGACATATTGTAGAGTGAAACCGCTCCACGATGGGTAGAAATGTCCCTGCTTTTGTAAAAACAACCAACCATAAAGCCACACTTGAATATATATAGGCATTTACACGCACACAGACGAAACAGTCTGGAAGGACATTTCCCAACAGAAGTTAGCTCTGGAGGATGGGACGTCTCTCTGTTTCATTCCTCTGATGCTATACTTGAGAAAGCCTATCTCCCTCTGTAATTAAAAATCAGTGAGCTGCACATAATAGAAAATGGTACAGCTCCGGAAAGCTACCCTCAACTATTAACAGTGGGGAGTAGGGATGGGGTTGAGGGCTCGCTCTCTCCACACACACCCACGCACACACACACACACACACACACACACACACACTTCTAGGCTGAATTTGCGAAAAGGAAGATTATTAATTTTTTAATTAAAAGAAATCGAGGCTGTCAAGGAAACAGACGGCCACTCCCTCTCCTCCCCCCAGCAGCTGGGGTCCGAAGCCCTTCACACGCGTCCGGCTGCTGTGCCATCGCACCCCTTCCTGGCACCAGCACATTTCTCCACCGAGGGGCCTTCACTTGCTGCGTCCATCTCTCCAACAGCCATTCTTCGGGTTTTAAAGAAACACGACATGTTTTTGTTTGTTGATGGCCAGCATTCCAAAAAAGAAAAAAGAAGTCCCCTAGCCTTAAAACAGCGTCTGCAAACATGACTCGATCTTGTCCAATCCTGTCTGCGCCTCACTGCACACGCATGTCCTTTCATGATTGTAATCGGCACAAATGCTATCTTGTGTCCTGAAATGTTTTACGTCACCTAATTTTGTAAGCCCGTCTGTGTGTGGACACAGCATCATCTCTCCTATGAATGGTGCTATGGTTGTTTAACCAGGCCCTGATTGTTAGGCCTTTGGGTGGTTTCCAGTTTTTTGCTATTTATTCATTCACGATTTAACCCTCTGCTTTTGGGCCCCGCCTCCTGCCAGCCTATAAAAACTGCCCTCTTAAAGGTCACTGCTATCGGTCTTCCTCCCGCCACCCGCCCCCCGAATCTCCCAGCCTCTTCTCAGACCTTGACTGAGCCCTTGTCCTGACGTTAATTGGAGGTGGCCTTATTAACCCCCCTCACTGCCACCCATCAGCCCATCCATCAAACCCATCCAGCCTCTGTTCATTGGCTTTTGTTTTTTCTTTCTTTAATCACTTTTTTCTTCCAAATACAGACATTTTGACATTTACATTCTAAAAGGATAGAACAACTAATAAAGGTGTAATATAGAAAGTAAAAAAAACCATTTTATTTAAACTTTTATTTTATTTTATTTTTTTTTAAAGATTTTATTTATTTATTTGACAGAGACAGCCAGTGAGAGAGGGAACACAAGCAGGGGGAGTGGGAGAGGAAGAAGCAGGCTCATAGCGGAGGAGCCTGATGTGGGGCTCGATCCTGGAACGCCGGGATCACGCCCTGAGCCAAAGGCAGACGCTTAACGACTGCGCCACCCAGGCACCCCTATTTAAACTTTTAAATTGAATAATGAATTATATGATCCAGAAGACTATAAATGCATCTATCTGCCTATTTATATATATATAAATTATGAAGCAGTGTAATAAAACTAAACCTGTGATACCCACCCTACAACTTAAATACAACATCAGTAATTCCATGGACATTTCCTATGCTTCCCTTTTGGTGTCCTCTCTCCAAAAAACACTGCAGACATACTCAGTTTTGTTGATCATTGTCCTAATTAATTTTAGTAACTTACGGATTTGAAGGGTTTCTATCCAAACTGTCACATCATCTATTACTAATGACATTATTGTTTCTTTCTAATTCTGTACCTTGCATTTATTTTCCTTTGCTTTCTGCCGTTGCTCCAATGTAATGTCAACTAGAAGCGGGAACAGCTGGCCTCCTGACTTGTTCTCGAGTTTGAAGGAAATGCTGCTTTTTTTTTTAAGTTTGTTTATTTACTTATTTACTTACTTATTTGTTTATTTATTTATTTATTTTAGTAATCTCTACACCCAATGTGGGGCTCAAACTCAGGACCCTGAGGTCAAGAGTCACATGCTCTTTGGCCTGAACCAGCCAGTCACCCCCTCCCCATTTTTCTTAATTGAAGTATAGTTGACACATGATCACATTAATTTCAAGTAAATAACGTAGTGATTTAACAGGTTCGTAGGTTATGCTGCGCTCACCACAGGGGCGGCTGCCATCTGACCCCATACAACTATTATGCTCCATTGACTATATTCCCTGTGCTGGACCTCTTACTTGTGTGGCTTGTTCTTTCCATAACTAGAAACCGTATCTCCCACTCCCCTTCACTCTTTTGCCCATCCCCCCATCCCTCGGAAGGAAGTGCTTCTTAGGGTTCCTGACTAATAATAATGATTGCTATAGGTTTTTGGTAAATGCTTTTTAACAGGTGTTGAATTTTATCAAATGCTTTTTCTACATCTATTGAAATGATACCATGTGTTTTCTTTTTTCATTGTGAATGCTATAAATTACATTAATATTTTTATGTTAAACTTTCTTTGCATTTCTGGGATAAATTGAATTGTCACATGATATAATCTTTTTATTTTTTATTTCTTTTTAAAAATATTTTATTTTATTTATTTATTTGAGAGAGAGAGAGAGAGAGCACAAGCAGGGGAGGAGCAGAGGGAGAGGGAAAAGCAGACTCCCCACTGAGCAGGGAGCAGGGACTCCATCCCAGGACCCTGAAATCATGACCTGAGCTGAAGGCAGATGCTTAATCGACTGAGCCACCCAGGTGCCCCTATATTATCTTTTTAATGTAGTGCTGGGTTTGGTTTGGTCTGGTTATATTTTGAACAAACTTGATCAGGATCGACTCCTAAATGATTTAACCTGTCAGTTTTCTTTCTCATACTATATTTAGCTGATTTGGAATTATGATTTTACTAATATCATTGAATAAGTTGAGAAGTTTTCTTTATTTTTTAATTTCTAAGGAAAAATGGCATAAAATTGGAATTGATGCGTTTATGAATGTTTGGTCAAGAATTCCTAGAAAACCTTCTAGACCTGGTTTCATCTTTTTCGGAAGATTTTATATTTTGTGTATGGCTATAGGTAAAGTGACTATGCAACCTGGTTTGCCTGGGCTAATGCCGGTTTTGTCTAGTCCCTGGTGTATTTATGAATAATGCCCCCTTTCACTTGTAAAGATGTCCTGGTTCGGGTAATAAAATATGTTGTTATTCTGCATATAGGACTATATAGGTTTTTCTCTTTCTTTTTGGGTTAGTTTTGGTAAGTTATACTTTTCTGTAATATCTCCAGTTTGCTTCAAATTTCTTGGCATAAAGTTGTTCATATATTTCTCATTTTTAAAAGCCAGCTGTAGGGGCACCTGGTGGCTCATTTGGTTAGGTGTCTCCTTTGGGCTCAGGTCATGATCCTAGGGTCCTGGGATCAAGCCCTGTGTGGGGCTCCCTGCTTTGCTGAGAGTCTGCTTCTCCCTCTCTCTCTGCCATTGCCCCTGCTTGTGCTTTCTCTCTCTCTCTCTGTCAAATAAATAAATAATAAATTAAAAAAAAAATCCTCAGCAGTAGTCTTAAATATATCACTTTTTAAATCTATAACATTGTTTATTTATAACTTTTTTCTTGATCAGTACTACCTAAGTTTTGTCTATTTTGTTAGTGCTTTGAGCATATGACTTTTGACTTTCTTGATTTTCTCTACGATTTCTTTTCATTTCATTAATTTTTGCTCTTATTTTATTGCTTTCTCCTTTCTGCTTTCTTAGGGCTTATTCTGCTGCTCTTTTTTTAACTTCCTAACTTCTGAGCTTGGTTGATCAATTTGGAATGTATTTCTTTTGTAATATGTCCACTTAAGACTATTTATTTCCCTACAAAGTGTTTTGTAAGTTGCATCCTGTATGTTTCTTTCCTTATTGAATATACATATCATACAATGCACAGATCTTAAAATCTTCAGTTTTTTTAGTTTTGGCAAATGTAAATGCCCATGTTGCCATCATCCAAACTGAGATATAGGACATTTCCATCATTCTAGAAAGTTCCATGGCCATGGGGTTCATTATGGATCCGTCTACCCTTTGGCACCAGAGTTACTCAGTTTAGAAATATACTTGGCTCGAAGTTCATCTGAATGGAGTCATACAGTATATACTCTTTTGTGTTTGGCTTTCATCACTCAGTACATGTTGCATGTATTAATTTGTTCCTTTTTATTACCGAGTTTATTCCAATTTACAGATGGGTATATACTACTTGTTGATTCATTCTCTGTTGATGCACATTTGGATTATTTCCAGTTTTTCATTGTTACCATGAATAAAGCAACTGTGAACATCCTTGTACAAGTCTTTTGTGGACATAGACTGTCATTTCTCCTGGGTAGGTTCCTGGAAGTGGAAATGCTGGGTCTGAATGTAGGCATTCCATAAGTTTTACAATATAGCATTTTGATTTTCATTTAGTTCTGGTTCTTAAAAATTTTCCATGAAGATTTTTTTCATTGACCTCTAAGTTATTTGGAAGTGTGTTTTAAAATTTCCACATGGGTGGAACTTTTTGTTGGTGATGATAATTTCTAAGTTCATTCCATTTGGGTCAGTTAATACAGTCTTTGTAGCACACATTTTTTGAAATGTTTTGAGACTCGCCTTAAGACCTAATATGTAGTAAATTTGTATGCTCAAAAAGAATTCGTGTTCTCCAATACACACACGCGTATTTATTTAACAAGCTTGATATCCACACACGTGTACAAATACTATTTTTTGTCTGCTTGATCTATCAATTATTATTTTTTAAAGATTTTACTTATTTGAGAGAGAGAGACAGAGGTAGCAACAGGGAGAGGGAGAAGCAGGCTCTCCGCTGAGCAGGGAGCCCGACACGGGGCTCAATCGCAGGACCCTGGGATCATGACCTGAGCCAAAGGCAGACGCTTAACCAACTGAGCCACCCAGGTGCTCCTGGATCTATCAATTATTTAAAAAGATGGATTAAAACTCTCTTGCCCCGATGCGGATTTTTCAGTTTCTCCTTATAGTTTTGTCAAGTTTAGCTTTATGTATTTTGAAGCTTTTCTTATTTGGGATATGCAGATTTAGAATTATTGCATTATTCTAGCAAACAAATTATTATTGTAGCACATTTTCAAATCATCGTATGGTGACTATCTTTTTAATGCTTTTTGCCTTACCGTCTATTTTTTAAAAATATTCTCTTTATTTGAGAGAGTGAGAGAGAGCACTAGTGGGGGAAGGAGCAGAGGGAGAGGGAGAAGCAGACTCCCCATTGAGCAGAGAGCCTGACCCAGGGCTCGATCCCTGGACTCAGGATCATGACCTGAGCTGAAGGCAGACGCTTAACCAACTGAACCACCCAGGCACCCCTGCCTTAGCATCTATTTTATCCCATGTTAATTGGCATAAACTGGGGCACCTGGGTGGCTTAGTCAGTTAAGCATCTGCTTTCAGCTCAGGTCGTGATTCCAGGGTCCTGGGATGGAGCCCTGTGGCAGGCTCCCTGATTTGCTGGGAGCCTGCTTCTCTCTCCTCCCTGCTCATGCTCTCTCCCCCTCTCTTTATCTCTGTCTTTCTTTCTCAAGTAAATAAGTAAATAATCTTTAAAAAAAATTGGCATAAACTTCCTTTCAGTTAGTATTTATTATATTATTTCCATCATTTAACATTCAGCCTTTCTATGTATTATTTCTTTTCTACCTGTGCTTTTAATGAGGCTTGGATTAGAAGTCAGAAGACCGTTCTAATCTTGATTGTATCTTGGAGTCTCAGATTCCTGTCTTTCAACTGAGTATCATAACGGTTGCCTTGCCCATCCCTCTTCACCACATTGCGAGAATCAAATGATATAAGATACGTGAAATCATTTTGCAAACTGTAAAGTGTTTTTGCAAATTATTATCTTTCTAGCCCTTTAATAGTGAGTGTCCCCAGAAGCTTACTTAAAGCCGTAGTGGTTAAGAGCTTAGCTGGTTAGTAGAGCTATACTTGTGCCTTTGTAGATACTGTTTCGTAGGATGGCTGCAAGATGTAAGTGTATGAAAGTACTAAATGAGAGGCGCCTGGCCGGCCCAGTTGGTCGAGCATGCGACTTTTTTTGCTCTTGGAGTCAGGAGTTCAAGCCTCATGTTGGGCGTAGAGTTTAGTTTAAAAAAAATACTAAATTATCTGGGGCATCCTAAGTATTCAATAAATAGTAACTCAATGTCTTTTATGTTTATGATTATGCTTCTTGTGTTGCTCTTGCTTTTATGTGAGTCCTAGCTCCTCAACTTACCAGTATGTGACCATATATGACCAGAGTCTCAGCTTCCTCGTCTTTGAAGTTGCAATAATAATCACTACTTCCTGGGGTTGCTCGGAGAATGAAGTAAAATAATGATGAGGGGCGCCGGGGTGGCTAAGTCAGTTCTTCATCCGACTCTTGGTGTCTGCTCAGGTCATGATCTCGGGGTCGTGAGATCAAGCCCCGCGTGGGGCTCCGGGCTCAGTAGGCAGTCTGCTTGGGATTCTCTCTCTCCCTCTTCCTCTGCCCCTACCCCCCTAAACTTTTTTTTTTTTAATTAAAGATGACAAGAGCTCGGCGCAGTGCCTGGCTACCTACCACGATCTTGATCAGCAGGACCTCTTCTTCTGTTAAAGTTCTCAGTGTTGACACTTTTCTGATGGCCTAAATCACTTCTGACGTCTTACCCAAGCTTGAAGCCCTTATTTAAAATGCTGGTGGTGTAGGACCACTTGGGTATCTTACCATCGGTTTAGATGTTCTGTTCAAAGCTACACATTGTTCCTCCTTTTCCCCACTGAGTCATCTCAGTTTCTTGAGCACCTGAGTGATGGGCTTGTATTAAGCCCTACATTTAAGGAGCTCACCACCCAAGAGAAGACTGACCCCAAAACCTCCACTAGAAGTGCCATTGTAGAAACTCAGACAAGGTGCTTCAGGAGACCCTGTAGAGAAGAGATGAGCTCTGTGGGGAGGAAGACGGCCAATTTGGGGAAAGCTTCCCAGACAAGCACTGTTGTCTGTCATTCTCCCGGTACAACTGCCTGTATTGTAACGGGGTTACATAAAATCAGACCGCTCTTCTCACTTCATAACCTCCAAGCAGTGACTCAGGGATCTCGGCTTCTTATGTCTTGTGGTAACACAGTGTCTGGGACCTGAAAGCCCTCTATTAAGTGTCTTCTGCCTCAGAGACATCTTTGACATCAGCCACTCCTGACCTGTTCCTATGGCCGCTCTTCTTGGGAAGGCTTGGGCCCTGGAGCAGAGGGGAGTCACTTCAGTAGTCCCATGTGTTCCATCTCTGCTTGAGGAGACCCCCAAATTTTTCTGCCATCTTGTTGACTATAATAATCCTTTCAGCCAAAAAAAATTGTTTTGGAACTTAGTCAAGTGCTTGGCACATGGTAGGTATACAATAAGTTAGTTAGTTAGTTTATTTATTTTAGAGAGAGAAAGAAAGTTCACGATGAGCTGGGGGAAGGGCAGAAGAAGAGGCGGGGGGGGGGG
>NW_024425452.1:1714734-1726986 GCF_017311325.1 Ursus maritimus | reverse complement strand
TTTTTTTTTTTTTTTTTTTAATTAAAGATGACAAGAGCTCGGCGCAGTGCCTGGCTACCTACCACGATCTTGATCAGCAGGACCTCTTCTTCTGTTAAAGTTCTCAGTGTTGACACTTTTCTGATGGCCTAAATCACTTCTGACGTCTTACCCAAGCTTGAAGCCCTTATTTAAAATGCTGGTGGTGTAGGACCACTTGGGTATCTTACCATCGGTTTAGATGTTCTGTTCAAAGCTACACATTGTTCCTCCTTTTCCCCACTGAGTCATCTCAGTTTCTTGAGCACCTGAGTGATGGGCTTGTATTAAGCCCTACATTTAAGGAGCTCACCACCCAAGAGAAGACTGACCCCAAAACCTCCACTAGAAGTGCCATTGTAGAAACTCAGACAAGGTGCTTCAGGAGACCCTGTAGAGAAGAGATGAGCTCTGTGGGGAGGAAGACGGCCAATTTGGGGAAAGCTTCCCAGACAAGCACTGTTGTCTGTCATTCTCCCGGTACAACTGCCTGTATTGTAACGGGGTTACATAAAATCAGACCGCTCTTCTCACTTCATAACCTCCAAGCAGTGACTCAGGGATCTCGGCTTCTTATGTCTTGTGGTAACACAGTGTCTGGGACCTGAAAGCCCTCTATTAAGTGTCTTCTGCCTCAGAGACATCTTTGACATCAGCCACTCCTGACCTGTTCCTATGGCCGCTCTTCTTGGGAAGGCTTGGGCCCTGGAGCAGAGGGGAGTCACTTCAGTAGTCCCATGTGTTCCATCTCTGCTTGAGGAGACCCCCAAATTTTTCTGCCATCTTGTTGACTATAATAATCCTTTCAGCCAAAAAAAATTGTTTTGGAACTTAGTCAAGTGCTTGGCACATGGTAGGTATACAATAAGTTAGTTAGTTAGTTTATTTATTTTAGAGAGAGAAAGAAAGTTCACGATGAGCTGGGGGAAGGGCAGAAGAAGAGGCGGGGGGGGGGGTAAGCAGACTCCCCACTGAGTGTGGAGCCTAACATGGGGCTCGATCCCAGGATCCCGAGCTCATGACCTGAGCTGAAACCAAGAGTCAGACACAACCAGCTGAGTCACCCAGATTCCCCTACAATAAGTATTTTTTAAATGCCTGAACTTCTCTCAGCTCCAGGAGGCGCTTAGAGGTTATTTGCAAGGCTTAATTAGACTCAGCGGCTGATAGAGGGAGATTTTTTTTTAAAAGATTTTATTTATCTGACACAGAGAGAGAGCACAAGCAGAGGGAGTGGCAGGCAGAGGGAGAGGGAGAAGTGGGCTTCCCGCTGAGCAAGGTACCCAATGCGGGATTCCAACCCAGGACCCGGGGATCATGACCTGAGCCAAAGGCAGTCGCTTAACCGCCTGAGCCACCCAGGCATCGCCAGAGGCAGCTTTTGAATACTACACTATTAGGGATGGGAGGATCTCCTTTTTTTGTTTTGTTTTAAGAGCTTGTTTCCTGGTCACCTCTAAACTGCCTCTGAAGGTAAGTAAAAATCACCTCAGTGCTACAGGCTTTCCAGCTCTCTTGCTTCCTCCTGTAGAACCAGAAAGGAAAAGTGAAAGGGTTGAACAGAGGCCCCGGGGGGCCTGATCCTGGAAGGGGAGCTCTCACTGTGCCCTCTCAGCCCTTGGGGAGCACCCAGCAGGGCTGAGCAGGGGTTCTGATGGATTCCACGCTCTAGACTGTCCATGTCCGGCTGTGGGAACTTGGACGAGTTACTCCATCTTTCCGTGTCAGTTTCCTCATCTGTAACGTAAAGATGATAATACCTCTCTCCCCTGGTTTTTAGATTGATCAAGTTAACATAATAAAAAGCACAGGCCAGTGACACAGTGTAAGTGCTATATAATCGTGGATATTGCCATCATTAGCGACAGAAAGGAAACGATCGCCTGAAACCCTAAAACCGTAGACTGAGGCTGTTCTTGGTGTCCAGGCAGACCCTCCTGCAGCTCCCGGTTTTCAGTTCACACTGCGGCTCTAAGTGCTTTGGTAAAGTAAGTGAAATGTACTTTCATGGCCTTCTCAGTCGGGGCTGCGCCCACCTAATCCCTGCTCCCTTACCTGTCTTGCCCCCAGCCGGCCTCGTCTACCCCAGAACACTCCTACTGCTCCCCACCAGCCAGATCTTTGCTCTGCCACCCGCTCACCACCCCACCTTAGTCTGCCTCTATCTCTGTCCCAGGGTCAGGTTCTGCATGTCAGTGCCAACTGGTTAATCTGAGAAACGGATTTATCTGAAAATGCTAATTGGAGCCAGTGCAAAGGTTGCTGCTTCATACAAAGATGCATTATTGACTGGGGCCCTTCTGGAGAAAATGCCCCGCCCGCGTGTCCTGGTCTGTGGAAGGGAGGGATGCAGCAACATCCAAGCTAGGAAGCTGGGAGAGATTTAGGCCTTCCAGCTCCCCTAACAGAAGACGGATCCTCTTTGAGCATCCACCGTCTTGGCTGGGGAGAGGGCACGCAGATATGCGGTCAGGGACGTGACGGGGGAACATGGCAGAGGCATTTAATCAGTAAATTTCTAGATACGGAACTGGGGTATAGAAAGGGTGAGACTTGTCTCCGCCTGCAAGGGAAGAAGGGAATGCAAGGACACAGTTCATAAGCAGACAGTAAGCTGTGTCCTGCGCCAGAACAGACACAACTCAGTGTAGATACGGTTGGGAGGTCCATTCAAACTGGAGGATTTCGATGGTTCCATGGAGAGGCTGATGGTGGCCTTAGAACTGATACCTGCAGAGGATTATTTTTATTTATTTATTTAAAACATTTTTTGAGGAGCGCCTGGGTGGTTCAGTTGTTAAACGTCTGCCTTCGGCTCAGGTCATGATCCTAGAGTGCTGGGATCACGTCCCTGCATCGGGCTCCCTGCTCAGCGGGGAGCCTGCTTCTTCCTCTCCCACTCCCCCTGCTTGTGTTCCCTCTCTCGCTGTGTCTCTCTCTGTCAAATAAATAAAATCTTTAAAAAATAATAAAAAATAAAAATAAATTTTTTAAATAAACGCTACACCACATGTGGGCTCAGACTCACAACCCCAGGATCAAGAGTGGCACGTTCCACTGAATGAGCCAGCCAGGTGCCCCTACAAGGATTATTATTTTTTAAAGATTTTATTTATTTATTCCAGAGAAAGAGAGAGAGTGAGCAAGCAGGGAGAGGAGCAGAGGGAGAGGGACAAGCAGACTCCGCACTGAGTGCAAAGCCCAATGCAGGACTCAATCTTAGGACCCCAAGATCATGACCAGGATGAAACCAAAAGTCAGATGCTTAATCACCTGAGCCCCCCAGGAGCCCCCCAGAGGATTATTTTAAAGAGCGGCACCTGACTGGCTCTGCTGGAAGATCGTGTGACTCTTCATTTCTGGGTTGTGTGTTTGAGCCCCACGTTCGGTGTAGAGATTGCTTAAAAATAAAATCTTAAAAAAAGTAAAAATAAAAATGAAGTGTATTAGATTTTCTACTAGTAGTAGAAAATCTACAAATAGTAGAAAACAGAAAGAAAAGAAAATCACCCACTCTCTCACGATTGAAGGTGACTTCTGTTACTGGCAGATAATGGGGTTATGGGTAATTTCTGTTTACTATCCATTTCTGTATTTAAGTTTTTTATCACGAGTTTTACAATAAAAAGAATACACATTTATAAAAACAAAATTTAACACACAGAGACAACTCACTGCTAACATTTCAGCAAGCTATCCTCCTAGGCTTTTTGCAATACATAATTTTATCAGTCCATTCATACAATTATAGATACCTGCTTTTTTCAATTTCTCAGCATTTGCCCTGCTCATTATAAATGCTTCACAAATAGAACTGAGTGGCTGTGGGATGTAATTCACATAACCATTTCCCTCCCCTCGGACTGTAAGATTGTTTACACATTTTTGCTGTCATCAATAACCCTTTGTGGGTTTTTTTGAAGATTTATTTGACAGAGAGAGAGAGCATGAGTGGGGGAGGGGGAGGGGCAGAGGGAGAGGGAGAGAGAGAATCCCAAGCAGACTCCGCGTTGAGCTTGGAGCTGGACGTGGGGCTCCATTCCATGACCCCGAGATGATGACCCGAGCTGAAATCAAGAGTCGGACGCCCAACCAGCTGAGCCACCCAAGTGCCCCATAAATGACCCCTTGTATACTCCTATACATCATTTTTTAAATTAATAAACTTATTTTTTAGGTTCAGAGAAACTAAGCAAAAAGTGCAGAGCGTTCTCATATACTCCCTGTCCCCGCACGTGCACAGTCTCCCCCACTGTCAACCCCACTATGGACTTCCTGCACCAAAGGGCGCATTTGTTCTAATCATTGTCCATTGTCATCATTATCACTCAAGGGCCGTGGTTTACACTAGCTTTACCCTTGGTGTTACACATTTTATGGGTTTGGACAAATGTATAATGACACGTATCCGCCACTGTGGTATCACACAGTCATTCCACTGCCCTAAGAATGGTCTCTGTTTCATCTGTTCATCTGTCCTTCCCCGCTAACCCCGGCAACCACGGATCTTTTTACTCTTTCCATAGTTCTGCATTTTCCAGAATGTCGCGTAGTTGAACTTGTATAACGTGTGGCCTTCTCACATTGGCTCCTCTCACTTAGGAGTACGCATTTACGTTTCCTCTGTGTCTGGGTGAAGCAGAGTTTGTTTATCCATTCACCAACTGAAGGACATCTTGGTTTCTTCCAAGCTTTTGCAATTATAAATAAAGCCCTGTGAACACCCACGTGCGGGTTTTTGTGTGGATGGGTTTTTGGTTCATTTGGGTAAATGCCGAGGAGCACAATTACTGGAATTATGGTAAGAATGTATTTCGTTTTGGGGCACCTGGGTGCCTCAGTCGGTTCAGCGGCTGCCTTAGGCTTAGGTCGTGATCTCAGGGTCCTGGGATCGAGCCCTGCGTCAGGTTCCCTGCTGAGCAGGGATTTTCCCTCTCCCTCTGCCTGACACTCTGCCTACTTGTGCTCTCTCTCTCTGTCAAATAAATAAATAAAATCTTTAAATTAAAAAAAAAAAGAATATATTAGTTTTGTAAGAAACTGCCAGACTAGTCTTCAAAGTGTCTCCAGCATTTTGCATTCCCGCCAGAAACAAATGAGAGTTCCTGTTGCTCCACACCATTATCAGCTTTGGCGTTGTCAGTGTTCCGGCTATTGGCCCTTCTAATAAGTGTGTAATGGTGTGAAATCACAGAAAGAGTATATGGTCGTCTCTGCCCCTGGTGTCAGGCACAGAACTCCTAAACCCCTGTAATTTCCTGTGATAAGAGCCCTAGGAGCCTCTTCCGTTCTGATATTTGATCTTTGACCCAGCTTCCTGACGTAGGGGTCTTAAGTCCCTTGGAATTTCCTGGGTGATAGGAGTGTCTTTTGTTCTAATGAGGTGACTCTGGGTGGGCTCCTGGAGGGCTCCTGGCCTACTCACTAGAAAGACCATGATTAAAAGCTTGGAATTTTAGGGGCGCCTGGGTAGCGCAGTCGTTAAAGCGTCTGCCTTCGGCTCAGGGCGTGATCCCGGCGTACCGGGATCGAGTCCCACATCGGGCTCCTCGGCTATGAGCCTGCTTCTTCCTCTCCCACTCCCCCTGCTGTGTTCCCTCTCTCTCGCTGGCTGTCTCTCTGTCACATAAATAAATAAAATCTTTAAAAAAAAAAAAAAAACTTGGAATTTTCAGCCCTGTCCCCCATTCTGGAGAGAGGGGAGAGGGGATGGAAATAGGCTTAATAATTAATGCCTCCATGAGGAAGCGTCCACAAAACCTCAATAGTCTGAGGTTTGGGGAGCTTCCAGGTGGGTAAACACATCCACGTGCCAGGAGGGTGATGCACTCCAACTGCACAGGGACGGAAGCTTGGGACCCTCTCAGATCTTGCCCTATGTATCTCTTCATCTGGCTGATCATCTGGCTTTTATCATATCCTTTAATAAACTGGTAAACATAAGCAACTGTATTCCTGAGATCTGTCAACTAGCAAATTAATCAAATCCAAGGAGGAGGAGGTCATGGGAACCTCTGACCTGTAGACAATTGGACAGAGTTCTGGGTAACCTGGGACTACTTGTGATTGGCACCTGAAGTGGAGGGAAGTCTTGTGGGAGTGAGCCTTTAACCTGTGGGATGTGACACTATCTCTAAGTAGATAGTGTGAGAATGGAGGTAAGTCGCAGGACACCCAGGTGGTGTTGCAGAATTGCTTGGCGTGGGGGAAAAACCCCATGCATCTGGTGTCAGAAGCATTCTGAGTATGGTAGTCATGTGAGAGTAAAGGATAGACGTAGAGGAGGACTATGAGGTTTTTCCTATACCCATGATATCTCATATTTATTTTAATTTTCATTTCCCTGATGACATACGATGTTGAGCATCTCTTCATATGCTTATGTGCCATCTGTATATATTCTTCGGTGAGGTGTCTGTTCAGGATTTTTGCCCATTTTTTAATCAGATTGTTAATTTTCATATTGTTGAGCTTTAAGAATTTATATATTTTGGGGAGTTTTTTTGGTTTTGATTTTGGTTTTTTAAAGATTTTATATTTGACAGAGAGAGAGAGCACAAGCAGGGGCAATGGGACCCTGGGAATCATGACCCAAGCCAAAGGCAGACACTTAACCAACTGAGCCACCCAGGCACCACAAGAGTTTATATATTTTGGACAACAGTCCTTTATCAGATGTATCTTTTGTAAATATTTTATTGTAATTCGTAGCCTGTCTCCTCATTCTCTTGACATTGTCTTTTGCAGAGTGGAAGTTTTTAATTTTAATGAAGTCCAGCTTATTAATTATTTCTTTCATGGATCATGCCATCGGTGTTCTATCTACAAAGTCATGACCTTATCCAAGGTCATTTAGGGCTTTTCCTATGTTATCTTCTAGGAGTTTCATAGTTTAGAGTTTTATGTTTAGATCTGTGATCCATTTTGAGTTAGTTTTTGTGAAGAATGTAGGTCTATATCTAGATTCATTTTTTGCTGGATAGATGTGCAATTGTTACAGTAGCACCATTTATTGAAAACTGTATCTTTCCTCCATCGTTTTGCCTTTGCTCTTTTATTAAAAATCAGTTGGTTAAAGGGGCGCCTGGGTGGCTCAGTCGTTGAGCATCTGCCTTTGGCTCAGGTCATGATCCCAGGTCCTGGGATCGAGCCCTGCGTCGGGCTCCCTGCTCAGCAGGGAGCCTGCTTGTCCCTCTTCCACTCCCCCTGATTGTGTTCCCTCTCTCTTTGTCTTTCTCTCTGTCAAATAAATAAATAAAAATCTTAAAAAATAATTTAAAAAAATCAGGTGGTTATAGTGCTCGCCTCGGCAGCACGTCTAGTCGAATCAGAATGATACGGAGAAGGTCAGCACGGCCCCTGCGCAAGGATGACGCGCAAATTTGTGAAGCGTTCATATTGTAAAGAAAAAATATCAGTTGGTTATATTTATGTGGGTCTTTTTTGGGTTCTGTATTCTGTCCCATTGACATTTTTGTCGATTCTTTCACCAATACTACACTGACTGGAGGTTGGGTATTGTCAGTCTTCTCCGACTTTGTTCTTCTCCTTCAATGTCGAGTTGGCTATTCTGGGTCTTTTTCTCTCCATATCAACTTCAGAATCAGTTTGTTGATATCCACAAAATAAGCTGCTGGACTTTTTATTGGATGGTGTTGAATCTACAGCTCAAGTTGGGAAGAACCGGCATCTTGACAATATCAAGTCTTCCTATCCATGAACATTTAGTTCTTCTTTGATATCTTTCATCAGAGTTTTATCGTTTTTCTGACTTAGATCTGTTTATATGATATTTCATATCAAAAATAAATATTTCATTTTGGAGGGGGCTGCTAATGTAAATGGTAATTTCAAATTTCGCTTGTTCCCCTTGCTAGAATATAGGAAGGTGATTCACTTTGGTATATTAATCTTGTATCCTGCAACCTTGCTACAATTGCTTATTAATTCTAAGACTTTTTGTTGTTGTTGATTCTTTTAAATTTTCCATATAGGCATCATGTCATCCGTGAACACATACAGCTTTGTTTCTTCCTTCCCAATCTATGTATCTTTTTTTCCCTTTTCTTGTCTTACTATATTAGCTAGAACTTCCAGTACAATATTGAAAACAGTGGCAAGAAGGGACATCCTTAACTCGTTCCTCATCTTAGTGGGAAAACTGAGTTTCTCATCGTCAAGTATGATATTAGCTATAGGTTTTAGATAGATGTTCTTTATCCAGTTGAAGAGGTACCCCTCTATTCCTAGTCGCTGTGAGTTTTTATCAAGAATGGGTGTTGGATTCTGGTGAATGTTTTTTCTGCATCCGTTGATATCATCATGTGATTTTTCTTGTTTAGCCTGTTGATATGATGGATTATATTAATTGATTTTGGAATGTTAAACCAGCCTTGCATACCTGGGATAATTCTCACCTGGTCATGGTATATAATTTTTATACATTGTTGGATTCAATTTATTAATATTTTGTGGAGGATTTTTGCATCTATATTCATGAGAGATTTGGTCTGTAGTTTTTTTCTTTTCTTGTAATGTTTTTGTCTGGTTTTGGTATTAGGGTAATTCTGGCCACATAAGAATAGTTGGGATGTATTCCTTCTGCTTCTGTCTTCTTTTTTTTTTTTTTTTAAGATTTTATTTATTTATGTGACAGAGAGACAGCCAGCGAGAGAGGAAACACAGCAGGGGAGTGGGAGAGGAAGAAGGAGGCTCCCAGCGGAGGAGCCCGATGTGGGACTCGATCCCGGAACGCCGGGATCACGCCCTGAGCCAAAGGCAGACACTTAACGACTGCGCTACCCAGGCGCCCCTTCTGCTTCTATCTTCTGAAAGAGATTCTAAAGAATTGGTATAATTTCTTCCTTAAACGTTTGGTAAAATTTGCCAGTGAACCCATCTGGGCCTGGGGCTTTCTGTTTTGGAAAGTTATTAGTTATTGATTCAATTTCTTTAATAGATAGAAACCTATTCAGATTATCTGTTAGTAATTTTTTTTAAAAAGGATAGATTCCTGGAGATAGGATTCCTAGTCAAGGGTTAACCAGAATCTTGGTGGTTCTCAGTCCTGGCTGGACTTTAGAATCACCTGGGGGAGCTTTTTAAAAGTCCCAATGCCAGGGCACCTGGGTGGCTCAGTCAGTTGAGCGTCTTGCCTTCAGTTCAGGTCATGATCCCAGGCTCCAGGGATCGAGCCGGAGTCAGGCTCCCTGCTCAGTGGGGAATCTGCTTCTTCCTCTCTCTCTCAAATAAATAAATAAAATCTTTAAAAAAATTTACTTTTCTAAAGGAGCCTTTGGCTCCTGCATTGGAAGCAGTGTGTTGTGTGGAGGCCAGAGCGAAAAGCAGGGAGGTCCAGATATAATAGTCTGTTACTCACATGGGTGAGAAATACAGGCAGTTTGAATTTGGGATGTCAAGGGGCAGATGTGGAAAAGTGTTTGGGTTCACAATAGATATTCCAAGGCCAAGCCTATTGAAGTTGCTGATGGATGGGATGTGGGTCATGTGAGAAAAAAAGGAGTTGTATAGAACTCCAAGGTTGGCCCTGAGCCAATGATGGTGGAGCTTTGGGGTAGGGGGACGGTGGGGATGTTGAAAGTGGATTTGGGAGTGAAAGAAGAGTTCAGTTTAAACATAGATGAACCAAAATTCATGTGTCCTTTACAATCTAGAATATGTGTCAGCAAAGGCCCAGGGTGTGTGTAGGAAGTGTTTGAGCAACGAAGATCCCATATGCTAAGGTATGTATTGGGGTGGGGGCCAGGGTATGGAAAAATGGGAGATAAAACACACTGCAGTAGGGGCGCCTGGCTGGCTCAGTTGGTGGAGTGTGCAACTCTTGATCTCAGGATTGTGAGTTCGAGCCCCATATTGGGTGTAGGGTTTACTTAAAAATAAAATCTTAAAAAAAAAAAACCCAAAACCACCGTGAACTAAGGAATTTAAAATTTGTATTATAGGAACGGGAGGAGCTTTGGAAATTTTTGAATTATAATTAATATGAACAGAGCTTAGCTTTACAATAACAGTTGTGTGTTTAGTAACATGAAAAATGCCCATGAGATAATTTTCACTAAAAGTTTAGATGTAGTGTTATTATAGCCAAGTTAAAAAAAAAAACACGTATGGATAAAAAAGGAGAGAGGCTGGAAGCAATATTATCAAAATGTTCATAGAGATGGTTTTGGTGGTTGGTAAGACTATGAATAAGATTGGATTCTTTTTGCTTTTCTTTCTGCTTGTCTGTATTTCTCAAATTTTCTTTAACTGAGCGTAACTACTTTTATGATGAGAATAAGCTTAAACCAGCAACTTGAATGTGTGCAAGAGGGCGCCTGGGTGGCTCAGTCAGTTAAGTGTCTGATTCTCCATGTCAGCTCAGGTCTTGATCCCAGGGTCATGAGTTCAAGCCCCACATTGGGCTCCACACTGAACATGGAGCCTACACAATAAAGGAATGAGTGAATGAATGAATGAATGAATGAATGCAAGATAGGAGGAAAGAGTACATTAGATGCAGAGAGTGGAGGCAGGGAAATGGGTTGGGTTTACTGCAGCAATCCTGGGGAAATGGAAGGAGAAGTTGAACTGGGGCAGGGGCCATGGGAGGAGGAGGGAAGCAGATGTATTTCTCGCATTCGAATTGGATATGTAAGGAAACCTTTCTCCAAGTGTGATAGTTAAGAGGAGAGGTTCTGGAGCCAGGCTGCTGGCGTTGGAATGTGAACTTGGCTACGTACTTGGGCAAAGTAGTCTTTGCGCTTCCTAAAAATCTGTAAACAGGAATAATAATTACACCTGCCCCATGAGGTGGTTCTAGGAAGTAACCGAGTGAATACATATTAACTAGTCAGCGCAGTGCTCAGCTCACAGGCACTCAGTGTTCTAGCAATTACTCTTACTACTTACCGGGCCGCAAGGAAATTGGTACCGAAGGTGGTCGCAGAATGTGCAGTGGAGTGAAGGGACGAAGGGAACTGAAACATTATCCCCAACAGATTAATTTTTTATAAGAGTATATTTATATATTTTTAAAAATCCTAGTAGTTAGAGTTTTTTGAAACGAAGTCAGGCTGTCTCAAATGGTGAGCCCCCAACACTGAGGAAGTTCTGAGAAGCGCTACACGGATCACTGGCGGGCTGGTGTAGGGCTGTGATGCCAAACCAGCTGTCATCCGAGGATGTCCCAGGTGTTTTGTGTAACTAAGTTCAGTCCATTAAAAATCCATCCTTGGGACGCCTGGGGGGCTCAGTTGGTTAAGCGTCTGCCTTTGGCTCAGGTCATGATCCCGGGGTCCTGGGATCGAGCCCCCACATTGGGCTCCTTGCTCAGCAGGGAGCCTGCTTCTCCCTCTCCCTCTGCTCTCCCTGCTTGTGCTCTCTCTCTCTCTCTCTCTGACAGATAAATAAATAAAATCTTAAAAAAGAGAAAAAAGTACCATCCTTTAGAGGTGCCTGGCTGGCTCAGTTAGTAGAGCATGGGATCTCTTGATCTCGGGGTTGTAAGTTCAAGCCCCACGTTGGGTGTAGAGTTTTAAAAAAGTTATCATCGTAATAGTAAAGATTAAACAAACAAATAATAGACACTTAATCACAGGCAACAAATTGAGGGTTACTGAGGGGGAGAAGGGTGGAGGATGGGGTAACTGGGTGATGGACATTAAGGAGGGCACGGGATGGAATGAGCACTGGGTGTTATATAAGACTGATGAATCACTGACCTCTACCTCTGAAGTCAATAATATGTTGCATGTTAATTAATTGAATTTAAGTTAAAAAAATTAAGAAAAGAAAAAAATAAAAATAAAAAATAATAATAAAGATTAGATTTTTTAAAAAAGTATTGTCCTTTATTCTGAGCCCTCTCTAAGGGTTTGGTGTTCAGGTATTCTTTGTTTTATGAAATATGGTATATATAGACCAGAGGTTTTTTCCCTAATAACCTCACTTGGCAATAGTCTTAACTTTTTGGTCTCCAAAATTTTGGGGGAAATTTTATTGGTCTTTGAAATGTAAATTTCTGGGAACTAGGGTTGTGGGGAAAATGAATAATTTGGCTAGGCTGCAGTAGGTGCCTTTGACCCCCCTTCTGAGCCTGAGATTCTCTCATTTCAGGGCCACAGGTTGGACCCCCTCATCCCAGTGAGTCATTCTGCAAATGAGAGCTTTTAGGTGGGGCGTTGGGGAAGGGCGTGAATGGTTCTGCACAGCTCTGCCGCTACCACTATTTGT
>NW_024425452.1:1579160-1714719 GCF_017311325.1 Ursus maritimus | reverse complement strand
GGCAGCCAGCCTGCGTGAGGGACAGCTGCCCTGTGGCCTCGAGCAAGCAGCAGCGTCACGCATCCTCGTATGCCAACTTGCAGGCGTGTGCTGAAGGCGCCTGGGGGGAGGCTCTGTGCCATGTGCCACGGGGCTGGGAGGTGTTCCTGAGGTCCGTCCACTGGGCTCTCTACCCCAAGGAGCTTAGAGCCTGCCATCCTTCATCTACAAAGGGCAGTTTTGTTACCACAACTTCCTCATATATAAAATGAGGGTAATAGGACCGTCGAACAGCCATGGCGAGGCATCTCTCCCTAATTCCCTCACCTCCACCCCAAGCTGCAAAGAAAAATCCGACTCCGAGAGGTAGACCATGAGATCAAAACAGAATGGACACAGCAGAGGTGTGCCGAGTTAACCTTGCGGAGCATGGCTTCCAGACCATGACACCTGATTGTCACTGGACCCAAACCTAACATAGCTACGAAGAAAGGTCCATTAGCTCTGGATACGTTATTTTATTTTATTTTATTTTATTTTATTTTATTTTATTTTATTTTATTTTCTTATTTATTTTTAAAGATATTATTCATTCGAGAGAGAAAGAGAGAGAGCACAAGCAGGGGAGGGGTAGAGGGAGAAGGAGAAGTGGGCTCCCCACTGAGCTGGGAGCCCAACGCGGGGCTTGATCCCAAGACCCTGAGATCATGACCTGAGCCAAAGGCAGACTCCTAACTGACTGAGCAATCCAGGTGCCCCAGCTCTGGATACTTAAAAAAAAAAGAAAGAAAGAAAGAAAGACAGAAAAGGCATGAGGTCACGGAGTAGAGAGGGGGCCTGACCTGGCCTAGTGATTTTCCCTTTTGTGGAAAAAATCACCTCTCCCAGCCCACGCTCCCAACGCAGGAACGTGGTTGGCTGCCTCCTTTAGTTCTGCTCCTTTCTCTCCCAAACCCCCTTCTGCTTTGCCTCTGGCTGCCCTTGGGGAAGGGTCTACAAGGAGAGAATGTGCCGGCCAGAGGCCCCAGGTGCCCCTGTCCTGTCCCTGCCCCTGCCCCCTGTCACTGTGTCTCCCACTGTTGGTTTACAGCTGGCTGTGTGGGGTGCGCCTCTCTCTTGGGCACTGGTTACCTTGAGTTTTCCTCCAGGAGTGGAGGCCCCCCGGACATGTGGGTAGGTCCTATTTTGGAGCCCGAGAAGCTGAGGAGGTAGGCCCAGCCCTCGCTGAGGTCATGCCCCCCTCGTGGCCTTGGAGCTTGCCTTCCCAGGCAACACCCCGTACGTCCATTGGCTTTACCTTCCCCTCGCTGGAGTTCCTCCAGTTCAGCTCCCCGTGTTCTCGTGAAGATGAAGTCCGTTAGTGGCGGAGAAAGCGCCTTCTAACCTGTTGAAGCGTTATACACATGTAGGCGGTGACCATTGCGATAAGGTGGGATCATGTGTGTATAAAGTCTGAAAAGTGTAACCCTATTGCCATATGAATTACCCTGGTTCTGTTGGAAGTCAAGAACCGTGGGAAATCGACGGTTAGGCTCAAGAGAAATAAGATTGGCCACCTCCCCCCTTTGAGGGTTAAATTGATAATAGTGCCAGTGTTTACCCAGAGGAAGAACTAAGATGGGAACTGAGCTGTGCTGTGGTTCAACAGGTGGCTGCCTCCCTGTGACCCCGGCTGAGTTACGCTGTTGTTGAGTGGTAAGCGGGGCACTTGGGACCCTCCATCAGGAGCCCTCTGCAGACAGCCAGTGAGTTTCCAGTAAAGCTCAAGGGCAGTGCACACCATCACGTGACTCCCCATACCCTGAGCTCGGGCCGTTGTTTTTCCATTGGAGTAAAGTGAGCCCCAGCAGCCTCCAGCTGCTCCTGTTCGAGGGGAGAGGGCCAGTGCGTGCTTATGCGGTTCTTGCCCACGACAGACACCCCCAGCGAGGGGCCCACGTGGGCTGGAAACAGGTTGACGGTGCCCATCTGGAGTAGATCAGATGTTCTGTTCCAAGGTCGTGTGTTCTAGATAACGTGGACCTGCGGGGTGCCCCGGTGGCTCAGTCGGTGAAGCGTCTGCCTTCGGCTCGGGTCATGATCCCGGGGTCTGGAGATCGAGGCCTACCTCGGGCTCCTTGCTTGGCAGGGAGCCTGCTTCTCCCTCTCCCTCTGCTGCTACCCCTGCTTATAATCTCTCTCTCTGCCGATAAAAAAATTTTTTTTAATTTTTACTTAAAAAAATTTTTTTAGATAACTTGGACATGCGTTTATATTTAGGAATCCCTTGGCAGGTGAGAGGTGGCATGGGAGTGGGAGGGGACAGTGTCCTGTTAGCTGTACTGAGTACTGTTCTAAGGATTTAACACATCATCGCATTTGATTCTCACCCCCCTCAAACCCCCGGGTGGTTGAGCCTATTTACAGATGAGGAAACCAAGGAACAGAAGGCTTCATTAACCAGTCCAAGACTGTACAGCTATTTGAAAGTGACAGAACCCAGATTTAAGCCAGGCAGGAAGTCTGACTGTGGAGTCGGAGCTCATTTTATTATTATTGTCATTTTTCCGATGCACACCGAAGGCAGAGAGAGAATGTCAAGGTCACGCAGCTGCTATGTGGTAGACCTGGGAGTCAACCCCAGGTCGGTCCACCTCTGGGGTTCACACCAGTAACCACCACTCAATTCTGCATCCATGGTTGCCCTTAATAGTCAACAGTAACGTACGATATAGTGTTCTATGTAATACAGTATGACATTTTATCATAGTACATTCCCTATTAGAGTATAATCTATTATGAGGTTATGGTTTATTTGACATTTATTGTTGGACATTTAGGTTGTTTCCATTTTGTCCCGATTATAAATAAATGCCAAGTTGTTGCTGTCGTTGTTTTTTAAAGAGAGAGAAATGGTAGGAATGTTGCTTGGTTTATCAGTTTATTTGTTTCTTTTCAAGGATTTAGAGCAGATGGGCCGAGCTCTCAGAAGCTGGAAGAATTGGAGGCTTTGAGTTGACTGCTTGAATGGGGAATGAAATTCTGATTAGGAATGGTGCCAGTGTGGAGAGAAGGAAAGAACAGACCCTGTGCTTCAGCCCAGGGATTTGGCGCTGCCTGGTGAGATAGAAAGTTGGGGATGCATTTCAGAAATATCTGTAATTCCCACTTTGGATATTTGAGTGTTCTCTAGCATTTTCCAGCCCAGTGTCTCATTGACATTACCCAGATACACGTGGGTGGGGCTGGCAGAGGGTGAGCCATTTTCTTCCCCAGATCAGCCATGTGCGGCCATCTGGAGTCACACCATCTGTCCATCCCATGTCCCTTGCTCCTTCAGCCCTTTCCAACTCTGTCTCGCGTTGAAGTTCCCCCTTTGGTTCCTATGTCCCAGGTGGAAAACGGACGAGGAGGCCTGAGCACATCATACCTTGTGAGGACCGTAATGGCCTCCATACACTGAGTCCTCAGCATGAATCCAGGCCTTACCACAGCTTTATGGGATGGGGATCGTTACGAAATCACCATCTCATGGAGGAGGAAAAGGAAGCTTCAAGAAGTTAAGGGCTTGTCAAGGCCATGTAGCCAGGCACTGGTGGAGCCAGGGTCCAGAGCCAGGGCTGTCTAAACTCTGTGGCCACATCATGTGAGCTGCTCCCTCTACCCTGCAGCCTTACGATGCACTATAAAAAGAGGACCGTCTAGTTCTTGGGGGGAGTCTGCAGGAAGTCAGCAGGAACGTGTCCAATTACCTCACCGGATTGGCTCACTTAGAGGATGTTGGGACTGCAAAGGAACCTGGAAGTCTCTCTCTCCTACCTTATTTTTAAAGTGTGTCAGACAAGGTCTAGAGTGATCTATGGACTTGCCTAAGGGCAAGATGGTGGCCCGAGCACATTAGACAGAACCAAGGTCTTCCAATGCCCACCCTGTGGCTCTCTAGAGGCAAACAGCTCTTAGCTCGACTCCGTCCGGAGCACTGGGAGTGAAAGCCTGTGCCAGTAGGGCAAGTCTAGAGAAATAGGAGTAGTTTGGTGTGGCTCCGCATTGCTAGGGTTCATGGAGATAGGGAACCACAAGAATCCTCTGATTTTCCACTCCTTTGTCCAGCACACACCTAAATCCTAATTCCACTGTACAGAAAAGTTCGAGTAGGGGCAATTGGCAGGAAGGCTGCATGGTGTAATGGTTAAGAGTCTGGGCTCCAGGGGTGTCTGAGTGGCTCAGTCGGTTAAGCATCTGCCTTCAGCTCAGGTCATAATCCTGGAGTCCTGGGATCGAGTCCCGAGTCCCGAGTCGAGGTCTTTACTCAGTGGGGAGCCTGCTTCTGCCTCTCACCCCGCCCCCCCACTTGTGCGTGTTTTCTCTCTCTCTCTACCTCTCTCAAATAAGTAAATTTATTTAAAAAAAAGAGTCTGGGCTCTGACATTAGACAGCCCAGGATTCACATCCAGCCCCGAGCCTCAGTTTCTTCATCCATAAAATGGGAGTTACAACTCCTTATCACGTGGGGCCACGGTAAGAAGGAAACGAGACAACACTTGTAGAGAGACGGGCACAGTTTGTGGAGAGAAGAGAAGACTCTTGGGGTTGTTTGAGTTGGTAGAAAAAGGAGAACACAAAACTGGTAACCAAATATGTGATTTCAACAAAAGGCCAAGTATTTCTTAATTTCATCTGATTCATGATTTCCCACAGGCTTTGTCAGTCGGGTGCTCATTGCACATCCCCACATGGAGGCAAGCGGCTCGGTGACCTCTCTTCTGGTGGGGGGGCATGAGCTCAAGATCATACAAGATGCTTTTCACTTCCTGTCTTACAAGGGGTGGGAGATGGAGAAAGGAAGATTGTTAATATAAACTCGAAATCCAGATCCTTTCTGAAGTACATCTCCTCAGCTGTGTGACCTCAGATGAACCCCTTGCTGTCTCAATTGTCTCTTTACCACAAGGTAATTGAGATGGCCACATAATAGCCACTTTACATGTGGTATCTTATTTAATCCTCAGACGAGCCTGCGAGATAGATATTACCATCCCATTTTAGATAAAGGAGACTGCAGTTCAGGGAAGTTAAGTAACTTGTCCAAGGCCACACAGCACACAGCCCAGCGAGTAGTGGGTCTGTGATGTAAGCCCAGGTCTGACCCCAAAGCCCGCGTGCTTCCCGGTCTACCCAGGGTAGATTCATATTTTGTCGGGTCTAAAGGTAATGCAATTTTGGAAGCCCTCTTTAAGGAAAGCAATACAAAATCACAAATTAATATTACAGATACGAGAGTGGATATTTATTGAGATTTTGCAATGAAATCACAACATAGCCGAAAAACATGTCGAAGCCCAAATACCACAATTGTCACAAAATCCAGAAAAACAACATAATATTTGTGATAATTGCTTGACCCTCCTCTATAACACCTTTGTCCTGTGTCTTCTGGCTACATCCTCTTTGGTTGTATTCCCCTGCGGCAATGATTTGGTAATCTTTTCCATGGAGAAAATAAAAAAGATAACTCAGTGTTTCTCTAGCGTGATCGATTGAAAGTTTTTATTTTCTTAAATTTTATTTATTTACTTTTTAAAGATTTTATCCATCTATTTGACAGAGAGTGCGAGAGAGAGAGAGAGAGAGCATGCGTGCACACAAGCAGGGGGAGTGCGAGAGGGAGAAGCAGACTCCCCGCTGAGCAGGGAGCCCGATGCGGGACTCCATCCCAGTACCCTGGGATCATGACCTGAGCTGAAGGCAGACGCCTAACCGGCTGAGCCACCCAGGCGTCCTTGATTGGAAGTTTTTTAAAAAATTATTGATAGTCTAGAAAGGTTTAATTCAGCTTCACAAGTCCTTATTGGTAATGTCATATAAATATTAGGATAATTGTCAATTTTGGGAAAGCCTCCATCACAGTTTCTTCCATAAGATTTTAGGGCATTCCATGTTTCCTGGTGCAGTGATTCACCTAAAATAATCTTTAAATTGGTGACAGTTCTTACCCGATTTTGTGTCAGCTAAATGTTATCTTTGTTATCAGTATGTTGGGTTAAATCGGCAAAAAATTCTCATCTTTTCTAGTACAGCCTCCCGTCTCCCAGCTCCTTAAGATGGAATGAGGGTGGTTATGTTACTGAAAGACTCATAATTAAAGTCCTTTCTCACAAGTCTGTGGCCTTTTCAAGGGAATTCATTACAAAATACCGGATGTGAAAACATTTGAAGCATTTGGATGACTTGGCCTGGAAAGAGGAAGGCTGGAGGCAGCAAAGAAATAACCACCTTCAAGGGTGCGAGCCCTAGTGGGCATGAGAATCAGCGGGGCGTACCTGAGCCCGACTCCGAGATCGGGGTGGGGGGGGGGCCCTCAGGTTCTGCAAGTCCCTTGGAGCCGGTTGCCCTAAAATGGATACAAAGAATAGTAGAGAAGTGTGCGAGTGAGAACAGCTCACACTGCCTCGCTGCGAACTCAGAGTGTGACCCGTGGTCTGGCACGTGCTCTGGGAGCTGGTTCGAAGTGCATAATCGGGGTGGGGTGGGGCGCGTGGGGGCACCGGGCGGGCTCACTCGGTAGAGCATGCGACTCTTGATCTCAGGGTCCCGAGTTCAAGCCCCATGCTGGGCCTGGAGATGAAGGAAGGGAGGGAGGGAGGGAAAGAAAATACCTGATCTCGGGCCCTCCCCCTCAGGACTGCTGAAGGGGAATCTGCATTTTCACAGAGCTGCAGGGGATTATCTGAGAAGCCCTGGACCAGACACTTGAGCTGGAGCTTCCGATGTGCCTGCCCAGGCTTGGCAGCTGTCTTTTTCCTCTCTGTGCCCTTAGCCTTAGGAACTGGCCTCTCTTCCCGCTTCTGGCCGTCACCCATTGTGTGGATTCGTTACATCTCTGTTCCCCCTCCCACCAGACTGCCCTTCCCAGTGCTGCGCACCCAGGAAGTACCATTTACGGAATGCCCACTGCATACCAAGAGCTTTGCCTCTCTTACCTCATTTGGCCCTCACTTCAGGCCTGTAGGCTGAAACAAATATCCCCGTTTTATGTATGTCTGTATGTATGTTACCTCCATGCCCAACGTGGGGCTCGAACCCATGACCCCAAGATCGAGATTCGCATGCTGTACTGACAGAGCCCGCCATGCGCCCCAGATATCCCCCTTTTTATAGATGATGATACTACGGCTCTGTGACTTGCTAGTCATAAGTGGCAGAAACTAGGAACAAACCGCCTCCCCAGGGGTATCTGATTCCAAAGCCTTCAGTAAAGGGATCAGTAAATGTTTCTTATTTACTCAATTATCATTCAAGCATTCATTAATGTTCTTATTTATTCACTGAAGAGGCTTGGGAAGATGAGCGGTAAAATCTGTTTTTTTCTTGGTGAACCCTCTCTAGAACTACAGCTGTCCGGCATCAGCCTTCCAGAGGCAGGGGGCTGGGCTGCAGAAGCCCCCAGCCCATCCCTGTGAGTGGGGAGGTGATACTCCTATGCCCACCCCCTCCCCCCACTTTCATAATGTCCTCCGTGACTCAGCAAAGAAACCATGGGTCTGAAATCAGAGATGAGGCAAAAAAAAAACCCAAAAAACAAAAAACACAACCCTCAAAAATGTTTTCTTTTCCTGAAGGAATTTCCCTTTCATGTTGCTCATTCCCCTGCCAGGGAATCCAGGAAGCCTTGGGCTTGGGGTCAGCTGTGACCCTCCAGTCTGGTTCTCTGGGGCCCACCCCTCCTCCTGACTCCTCCCCAGGTCCCAAGGGACAGCACCAGGCCTTCTTCCTCAGTGGTCTCTGGTTCTGGGCCACCAGGGGCCTGTCCAGCCCAGCTCTCCTTCGCTTATGTTACATCGTTAATCCTGAGCCTGGTCCCAGATTATCTGAGTTCAAATTCTGCCTCTGCCTCTGACATTTGTGTGACTTTGGGCAAGTCACGTCACCTTTCCTCTTCTGTGAAGTGGGGATAACAGTACATTTGAGGGTTAAAATAATTACTCTGTGGAAAGCACTTAGAGCAATGCCTGGCACAGAGGACTCCCCATATAACTGCTCTTGTTGTTCTTACTCGTTAGGTTATTAATACCTGGGCGAGACCTGGGTGATCTCATGCTGAACTTCTCTATCCATTTGTTCTAGCCTCACCCCAGAATTTGCATGGATTCCCAGTTATTCATGCTTTAGAGAGTTTAAGGGGGCAACTGCAAATGAGTGAATACATTAATAAATTAGAAAGCTGTGGGTTGCTCTCTGAAAATGAGATTATTTTAATGGACGATGAGGCGTGAGTCAATCAAGTTTGATTTGGGAATAACCACATGCCATCTAGGGGGAGGGTGGCCCTCTGAGAATTTCCAATCATGGCATAGACGGACCTGCTACCAAAGGCAGTTTGAGAGACTGAGAGACTGATAAATTCAGTGCGAAGATCTCCCGACAACAGGGGAAGGAGAGTAAGTCTTGGCTAGAAGCTGGCGTGTGGTTTCTCAGCCCTGGATGCATTTCAGAATCACCGGGGGACAAATACACAGAACCTGGGCCCACACCTAGAGATTCTGATGTCCAGGCCTGGCAGTGGAACAGGGGCATCAGAATTCTGAAGAAGCTCACCGGGTAATGAGGAATAAAGTCCAACAGTAAGCAGAGACAACCTAATCGTAACACAACACATCACTATAAACTAGTGGGTACATTTATCTCCCCTTCGTAACCATCCCTGCAAGGCTGCTTGCATTAGCCCCGTTTTATAGGTAAGAACACTGAGGTTTGAGGAATTCGGCCAAGGTCACACAGCAGAGCCATTGTTTAATCTAGGCCTGAGTCGGAAGGCCTGAATGCACTGTGCTACATTCCACACCCCAGGAGGTCAGACTGGAAGAAACTTCCCAGAAATTGAAATTAAGATTGTTCCCTCTGATGTAAACTATAAAATCGATACAGAATAGGTCAGAGCAAAGATATGCAAACTGATTTGAAGAGACACAAAGGCTCCTGGAGCCACAGAGGGCTCAACCATAACCTGTGGCCTCTATTAACATATCCAAATAAAGAATGTGGCGGGTAGGGGGGTGCTTGGGCCGGTAGGTCTGACCGTCTGCGGGCTGAGGGACTGAGGGACGGGCACTGGAGGCGTCGTGATCCGGCTGGCCTCCGCTCTTTCCCTGGGCTTCCTTCCGTCCTCTCCGGACCTCTTGGACTGTTGTTTCCTTCCGTGATTCCTCTTTCTCTACCTGTCCCTTAAAAGAGAGTGTTTTCTGCATTCCTCGTATTCTCCAGGCCACGACGGGGCTGCCCATGCTGAGGACTTCAGAGGTACATACTCCAGATGTCCAGACTCTAGGCATCAAGGTTAAGGTCGGGGAGAGGGGAAGGTGTCATCAGACAGGACTGGGAGCTCACATCGGAGCTGGGTTGCTTGCTGGCTGTGGACCTTAGAAATTTCTTTACACTGTTTTTTTTAAGACTTGGTCTCTTTATCTGCAGAATGGGATATTAATGCCTACCGTACATGATTGCTGTAAGGAGGAAACCAGTAGGCATTCCAAGCACTCGTAAGAACGCTATTAATAGGACCTAGTTATTATGTCCGGCTGACACAGGACTTCTCTGTGGCACTTCAAAAACAACATGTGAAATAGAGAACCTTTTCCCCTAAATCGGTTCTTTCACTTAGGTTCCTAATCAGATTCCATCCAATTCCAGAATCCCTAGAGTCAGCCTGGACTGTCCCTCCACCGCCATCTACATGGCCACTGAGTTCCAGTGACTGTTTCCTGCGTTTCTTCTATTTTCATAAGCCACCCTTGGAATTTCTCATTAGGTTATTGCAAGCACCTCTTTTTTTTTTTTTTAAGTTTTATTTATTTATTTATTTATTTATTTATTTATTTATATTTATATTTCTTTTTTTAAAAGATTTTTATTTTATTTATTTGACAGAGAGAGAGACAGCCAGCAAGAGAGGGAACACAGGCAGGGGGAGTGGGAGAGGAAGAAGCAGGCTCCCAGCGGAGGAGCCCGATGTGGGGCTCGATCCCATAACGCCGGGATCACGCCCTGAGCCGAGGGCAGCCGCCTAACGACTGAGCCACCCAGGCGCCCCATCATTTATTTATTTTTAAGCAATATCTACACCCAGTGTGGGGCTCGAACTCATGACCCTGAGAGCAAGAGTCGCCTGCTCTTCTGACTGAGCCAGCCAGGCGCCCCAAGATTATTGCAAGAACCTCTAGACTGCTTTCTCTACTTACTCCTCCCCAAACTCCAAACGCTTGTGTACTCAGGTTCTGGTCCAGATGAAAACCCTTTAATAGCTTTCCAGTGCCTTTAGGACACAACTGAAATTGTGCTGTGGCCACAGGCCCTTCACCATCTGCCCTGTCTTCCTGTCCTGCTCTCCTTCCTGGCGTCAGACTGTCTTGCGCCCTCCCGCTGGCTGTGCCGGCCCACGCCCCGGATATGCCAGGTTCTCCTCGCCTCCGTGCAGCGTCGCTAGGTTCCCGAGGCTTCTGTCCGTCTTTCCAACAAGACTGAGCCCCTTGAGCTCTCAGCTACCTTTGGGCATCTCTGGATGCCTGGTATGTGACAGGCTCTCACAGTAGGAGGCTCTCCTAATAAGGTTTAATATTTTTGGACCTTTGGTGTGGGCCAAGCCCAGTCCTAAACACTTCATGTCCTCACAACTCTATGGGGTAGACACGCTTCATTCATCCATTCTGCTGTGCTGGTCTGGGCTCCGGGGATACGGTGGGGTGTGCAGCACGGGGGGTGCTACAAATGAGGGGAGGGGTTTCTATTTTATCTAGAAAGGTCAGGAAGAGCCTCCCTGAAAAGGTGAAAGTGGAGCAGAGACCCGAGGAAAGAAGGAGAGGGAGCTATGTGGGCATCCAGGGGAAGAGTGGTCCAGGCAGAGGGAATAGCCAGGAAAAGGGGATCCTGAGCCCCATTTGACAGATGAGGAAGCCGAGAGTCTAGGTAGATGAATCAAAGTCACAGAAGACGTGAAGGAGCTGGGTGTCAAACCCACGCTCGGTAACTATTGACTCAACCCTTCCTCTGCGCGGTCTTTTGCGGGACCCAGCGGGCGCCTCGGCCGAGGGCGGGCTCTGCGCGCACCCCGGAGCCCTCCAGCTGGAGCTTGCTTCCCGCGTCGAGCAAAGCACGCGCTGGTCAGCGGGCTTGGTATGCAGGGTCACTCGGTGGCTCTGTTTTGCTGTGGGGCGTGTGTCCGCTTCTGTGGCCTTCATCCGAGACAATTAAACTGTATCTACCCTTCCAGCGGTCTCAGAAAGCACACTTCTGCCAAGCTGAGGACCAGAGCCTGAAATGTGGTGACTTGGCCACGGCAAACTCCACCCCCCCCGGTCGTAGCCAGAGTGGCCTCTGTGGCCAACTGCTGTACCTCCCCCCGGAGCTTCCTTCGGACTTCGACAGGAGGATGGAGACGAGTGTCTTCTCAGCAGTGGCACCTGAGCTGGCCTCGAAGGACGGAGCGCCGCCAAGAGCGGTGTGGGTGAGGAGCTTAGGTGGAAGCAAGTGTGTGCTACGCAGAATCATCAGTGCTGGACCATGTAGCGCATCTGGAGTATAAGTACGTGGAGGATGTGTTTGTTGAGGGAGAGGAGATAAGGCCGGAGGGAGAACGTAGGGTAGATCGTGACAGCCTTTTTTTTTAATGGCAGACTTGGCATGCCCATTTCAGATAAGTGGTCTGGATTTTATCTCGGTCGTCCTAGGGATTTTAAGGTTTTAAGAAGCCAAGGAAGCATGTGTACATTCCTGATGTTCTTGAAAGAATGCCTGGGCAGTAGTAGTGGGGAGCGGGGTTGCAGGGGGTGCGTGTGGGGAGGGAGACCAGTGGGGGGGAGAGAGGATTGCACCAGTCCAAATGTTAGGTGGGAGCAAGAGGCACTGAAGAAGAATGATGTCAGCGTCTTTAGCTTGGGTGACTCAGTGGACCACAGTTCACTGCCACGTCATACAAAGGAGAAGGAACAGGTTTTGAGCACCTTGAGTTTGAGGCAGCTGTGTGACATCTAGGTGGTGTGTAGGCCAGGAGTTGGGGCTGGAGGTTAGAACTGGAGAAGCATGAAGGCGGAGGCTGAAGGAAGGGGGGGGTGTCTCCGATGTGTGTGTGAGAAGAGAAAACAAGGGCCTTGGCTTAAGCCCTGGAAGATGCTTACTGTTCTCGAGGCTGATGGAGGAAGAGGAGCCAGGGAAGGAGCTGCGGAGGAGTGTTTTGGTGAAGGCATCTCTGGGACCGTCTGACTTAGCTCAGCAGCTGATGGGAGGTGATGGAGGCCATGTCCCAGGGGAACATGCAGTTGACCTAGTCTGGGTTGTCTGTCCAGAGCCACGCAGAGCCCTTCTGCTCAGCCTGGGTTTGTTCGCTTGGTCTTGTGTGGACATCCGTCCAGCCTCCCACTTCTGAGGGAAATCTCCTGAAAGTGGGGATCCTGACTTCTCCCCCATTATTCTCCAGAAAGCTCAGCCTAGGGTTTTGTACACTGTGGGGCTCAGAACACTAATGAGGGAGCTGAATGGCTAAGCAGGGTGGGTGGCTGTGGTGAACTTGGTCCACTTCTCCTTGAGCTCCTTTTTAAGAGGACATCTTGTTTTATGGAATGGGTGTAATCTGCAATCTGAATCTTGAATTGCTTCAGGCCTGCTCCACCCATTGGTCCACCCATCTGCCTGTCTGTCCGGCCGGCCGGCCGTCCATCCATCCATCCATCCTGTATAGACTTTTGCTAAAAGTTGAACACTTTGCACATGGCGTGGGGGGCTCCCAGCACTTGTCATGCATTATCTTACATTACATCTAGCCTCTGAGGTAGGCATGACTACCCTGCTTTGCAGATGAAAAAGTAGATCATTTCCCCCAGGTCACACAAGAAGCGAGGGGTAGATTCAGGCCTGTCTAACTCAGAAGACCCTATGCTCTCAATTACTGATGGTAAGCCCTCCCTAGGTAGGAGGTGATCAGAGAATTCATTCTCCAAACTGGACTACATTAAAAAAAGTTTTATCGAGGGGCGCCTGGCTGGGCTGTGAGTTCAAGCCCCACGCTGGGCATGGAGCCTACTTACAAATAAATTCATAAAAATAAAAAAATAAAGTCTTATTGAGGCCTAATTTTCATACTGTATAATTTACCTATATCGAGTGTACAATTCTGTGGTTTCTCTGGCATATTTACAGAGCCGTGCAGTCATCGCCATCGTCTCCTTTTAGAACATTTTCATGACCCCAGAAAGAAACTCGGTGCCCATTAGCGGTCACTCTCCATTACCATCACCACCCCCACCCTGGGCGACCACTCATCTGTTTTCTGTCTCTATAGATTTGCCTACTCTGAACACTTCGTATGAATGGAAGCATACGAACTGTGGTCCTACTCTGAGCACTTCGTATGAATGGAAGCATACGAACTGTGGTCCTACTCTGAACACTTCGTATGAATGGAAGCATACGAACTGTGGTCCTACTCTGAGCACTTCGTATGAATGGAAGCATACGAACTGTGGTCCTACTCTGAACACTACGTATGAATGGAAGCATACGAACTGTGGTCTTTTTGGTTGGCTTCTTTCACTTACCATCAGGCTTCAGGGTTCATTCCCGCCCCGGTGAAGCATTAAGACCGCCTTTCTTCGCGTGAATGGCCGAGTGATAGTCCGTTGTGTGGACATACCGCATTATCTTCATTGGGTTTGTTCAAGTGTGGACCGACATTTGGATTGCTTCCACCTTGGGGCTCTTATGAATAGTAATGATGCTCTGGCATCTGTATGCAAGGTTTTGTGTGGACGTATGTTTTTTATTTTTCTTGCATGTATGCTCAGGGGTGGAACTGCGACGTTAGGCGGTAACTCCGTGTTTAACATTTTGAGGAACTGCCAAACCATTTTCCAGAGTGGCTGCAACATTTTACATTCCCACCAGCAGTTAGAGGGCTCCAGCTTTTCCACAGCCTCACCAGCGCTCGTCATTCCACACCGGGACGCTTTTGATGGCGAAAGGGTATGCCATTAATAATTATACCGGGACAATCAGTAGTAATTGGAACATTTGAACTCTACCTACTTACCAAAAAAAAGTGAGAAGATTCAATTCCTGATTTCAGGGAACTTTTCTGGCCACACGATGAGTCAAAGGCCAAAAACCCCCATTCTTGAGTCAATTAAAGAATCAAGCAAAGGTAAATTATTAAGAAGGAAAGCAAAGCACATTTTATTTCCCCCAGGAGACTGTGTTCTCTTTAATAAGAAAAAAAGAACTGTCTTATATTTGTATTGTTTAGGGCCCCAGGAGTATCTTGGCATGTCGTAAGGTCTCAGTAAGGATCTGGGGAATAAATGAATGAATGAGAATGAATGATACAAGCTCTCCTGGAGGGAATGTAAAAAAAGAAAAAGAGAGCTGAGTCACCTGGCTGGATTTGTGAATTTGGAGGAAGTGTGGATCTTCTCTAAAAATGCACTTTTTTGTTCAGTGTGGTAGCAACACTAATGACAACTTTATTTATAGTTGTTTTTTGTTTGTTTTTTAGCTAATGACAATTTTAAAAGGAAAAAGTAAACAACCTATAATCAGAGGAATCTTAAACTGGATGTTGCGAGTGTGAATGACTGACAGAAGGTGGGAGAAAGACCTTCGGAGCGGGGAGATTGCCTGAACAGGGAGTCTGGAGCCAAAGTACACAGCTTTACGCAGCACCTTGTACAGCAGGCTAACCACATTTGGGAATGAAAGGATATGGGACCCCTCAGAGTTTCCAGTGTTTTATTCACAGGAAACGTTGAGAATCATTTAAAAGGACCCTTGACTGGCCTTAACTGGCTGTGTGCCCTCGGGCAAGTCAGCTTCCCTCTCTGACCATCATTGATCCTTCCAGCTCTAAATTTCCCTGATTATTCAGTCCTACAGCCCCGGAAGCTTCATGGGATTGGTGGTCCAGGAGCTAGGCCTTGAAGGAAAGAGCTGGATTTGGAGAAAGGGGCAAGATGCCAGTGGTGGGTGATAAGGCCTTGAGGTGGACTGGAGTGCTCTGGCTGAGATAAAATTGGATAGGGTGGTTGGGGCCTCTTGAGGGAGAACTTTAAAAGCCAGGCTGGTTGACTTTTAAATTTGACCCGATAAGCAGGTCCTTGGACTGGAGATGAAAGGAGTGTCTATGAGAGATTAATCTGATGGCTCTGGGCCATTGATCTGGATCTGTCTGGAAGCAGTGTGAAGACCGAGAGGCTCTTGGAGCTTTTGCAATAGTACTAGAAGCCCAGCCCTTCACAAGAGGGTTTGAAACTCCTGCCAGTCTTACTGTGTACATGGCTTCTCTAAAGTTTAATTTCCCTTAACCATAAGTGACTCAAACCATTATTTTTATATTACAACAATTATGGCTCTATTGTACACATGTATATATAAATTTCTTTTTTTTTTTTAAAGATTTTATTTATTTATTTGACAGAGACAGAGACAGCCAGCGAGAGAGGGAACACAAGCAGGGGGAGTGGGAGAGGAAGAAGCAGGCATATAGTGGAGGAGCCCGATGTGGGGCTCGATCCCATAACGCCGGGATCACGCCCTGAGCCGAAGGCAGACGCTTAACCGCTGTGCCACCCAGGCGCCCCTAATTTCTAAGGCAGAATGTTAGACTTCAAATAAATTTCAGGTTTGCAGGGGGTTAATTTTGGATTATGCTACCAGATTCCTCAGAGAGATGCATTCTCTCTTCTCTGCTGTAAAGGGTTTACTTTGGTGGCAGGTTTTGAGACATTTGCTCAAAGTCTGCTGGAAAGATAGGAAGGGTGGGCTTAGTTTCAGGGGTGGTTTCATTTTGGCTCAGGTAATGGATTAGATGTCGGAAACCAAAGAAAGAAATCCAAGATGGCGCCAGAGTTTAAAATCTGAGGACCAGAAGAAAGACGGTGCTATTCATAAAAGTGTACCACAGGTGAGGGGCGCCTGGGTGGCTCAGTCAGTTGAGCCTCCAGCTCCTGGTTTCAGCTCCAGTCCTGATCTCAAGGTCCTGGATGGAGCCTGAACCNNNCCTGGGGCTTTGTGCTTGGCAGGGAGTCTGCTTGAAGAGTCACTCCATCTGCCCCCTCTCCCCGCCCCGCAGTCTCCAGCATGAGCTTTCTCTCTCTCTCTCTCCTTAAAATAAATAAATAAATTTTTTTAAAAATGTACCAGTTGAGAGAAAGGTGGGAAGATGATGGCCTACCGCGAGAACATTGGGAACAGATGGCCTTGCTAGTCCCAGGAAAGGACTGGGCAGTTTGGACACGGAGGAGGAACTGGCACTTCGGTCTTTCCCTGCCTTTGCTCTTGAAGTTCTCCCACTGGCCTGGACGTTTGGCATTTTGCCTGCTTTACTCTTAATGTATCACTATGAGACAGGATGTTTACTGTAGGGTTTTTGTAGATGTCCTATATCAGACCAAGGAAGTTCCCATCTATCCCTGCTTTGCCAAGAGTTCTTTTCTTACTGTGAACGGGTATAGAATTTTATCAGTGCTTTTTTGGGTATTTGTTGATGTGATCATATGGGGTTTTTTAACCCTTTAATCTTTTCGTGGGGTGACTTATATAGATTTAAAAAAATAAACTAACCAAGCATTTTTGGCATAAAGTCAACACAATCATAACATAGTATCCTTTTATATATTGCTGGAATCAGTTTGCTATTATCTCGCGTTGGATTTTGCATTCATGAGTGTAATTTTCTTTTCTCATACTGTTCTTGTTTGGCTTTGGAATCAAAGTGACACTAAAAATCAGTTGAGAGGGGAAGCCTCTTTTTATATTTTCTGAAAGACTTTAAGTAATATTGAAATGGCTTCTTTCTTGAATTTTCGGTAGAACTCTTTGCCTGGTTGCTATTGAAGTTTGTCCCATAATGTGGGTGATAGTAGAGGAAGGAACTTTTATTTGAGGAATTAAATTAAACAATAAGGAAAATCTATTACCTCATACATCACAAAAAGTCCAGAAGCAGGTGTCCCAGGATTGGTTAATTCAGCAGTTCAACAACATTATCAGGGAGAGGAATTTATTCTGCTCTTGTAGCTGTGTCGTTGTCAGGTGTCAGCTTCTTCTCTTATTGCAAGATGGCTGCACTTGCTCCAGCATCACAACACAGTGGTTAGGAGGGTGGGTTTTGCAGCTAACCCTGGTTCCAAATCCCATAGCTATATGACACTGGGTAATGCTTAACCTCTCTGGAAAATGGAATGATAATAGTATTTTACCTCAAAAGTTTAACATTTTATGGATTAAATGCATTAGGGTTTTGTTCTGTTTTTAAGTCTTAGACTAGTGCTTTGCACATGGTAGGCATACAATAAATATTAGCATATCTTTCTCCATTCTCACACAGGGCAGAAATGATTTTTTTTTCTCTTCTACTCTGTTTATTGAAGCCCCTTAGCAGACTTACTTCACATTTATTGGCCAGAATTTGGTAGCTGCCCATTCGTAAACCAGGTGCGGGATTATCATGATTTGGTGGGGAGTAATTTAGATTCAGCCTCAGAGATGAGTGTCTAGCCTCCCGTGAAACACACGACGACCTGACACCTCATCAAAATATGGATGGTTTGCAAGGAAGAAGTTGGAAGGGAGATGATGGGGACTTTTCGGTCACACAAAGAGATACAAAGTAGGAGTCCCCATCCCTGTGGATTCTCCCCAGGGTTCCTTGGAATCATCCCTTAGATTTGCTAATAGCACTTCAGTTTACTTAGTGCTTTTTTTTTTTTTTTAAGTTTCTTTATTTAAGTAATCTCTACACTCAGATGTGGGGCTTGAACCCACAGCCCCGAGATCACGTCACATGCTCTTCTCACTGAGCCAGCCAGGCGCCCCTCCTTAGAGCTTTTCAACTGGTGTGTGATCTCCACTGGTCTCAGAATCCCCTTCTAAGCAGTGTGTGTTGTTGTTATCCCTCTTTTGTAGCTGGGAAACAGGCTCCTGGAGTTGAAGTGTGCTTGCCTGGTTTGTGTGTGTGTGTGTGTGTGTGTGTGTGTGAGAGAGAGAGAGAGATCTGGATAGAGCCAGGTCCTGGGACTCAAGTGCTGGTGTTCAGATTCAAAGTTCTGCCCTTTCATTCCTCTTTTGTGATTTCCCAACTCTCATGGACATGCTGTTAAGATTGTTTGTTTGTTTATTTATTTTTGCAAGGGGGGGAACATGAACACGAGTGGGGGGAAGGGCAGAGGGAGAAGCAGACTCCCCGCTGAGCAGGGAGCCCCACGCAGGACTCGATCCTGGAACTCCGGGATCATGACCCAAGCTGAAGGCAGACGCCCAAGGTTGACTGAGCCATCCAGGCGCCTCACACTACTTTAAAATGAGCACAGAACT
Source organism: Ursus maritimus (assembly GCF_017311325.1). Taxonomy (NCBI): domain Eukaryota; kingdom Metazoa; phylum Chordata; class Mammalia; order Carnivora; family Ursidae; genus Ursus; species Ursus maritimus. The sequence continues at coordinate 1,696,410 of NW_024425452.1, read as the reverse complement.
TAAAAATATTTATTCAGGCTTAGAACTCATGCTCGCTCTGCCAATGTGGTACATGCAGCCGGGCTCCATGCGGCTGCCCACGGCACTCACCACTGCAGTGCACCCCTACTTCCACGCGCCAGCACCGTGACTTTGCCTGATGGCTTGTTCTGTCTGTTGCAGTCCACTGTGCCCTCTCACAGGAAGCAAGTGCTAGGTAGTTAATTCCAGGCCCTTCCCTCCATCCCCAGCAGCCCTCCTCCTCTGGCTGTTGGGAATTGGAGGACAGGTATCCCGGCTCCCTCGCCTCTCCCCTCTGGGTGCAGTGACTGCCAGGCAAGCACTGTTCCTTATCTCCAGCAGAAATGAGCTCTGTTGGCCCACAGTGGTAACTCACCGCATCACGCACTCTTCACTGCCTTCCTCCCCTTTCCGATCTCATTTCCCCACTCCCTTTTGGGTGCTTCCAGGGACCATCTCTCAGGTAAATTACTTCCCTGGAATCCTTGTCTCAGAGTCTGCTTCCAGGGAGCCCAAACCAAGGCAGTCATTTGCTGGCTGGCTGTGTCTACCGTACCTGACTTCTTTGTGTTTCTCTGTTCGCATCCACCATGTGAAGATAGTCACAGCACTTCTGCCTCATAGAGCAAACACGATAAAGCTCTCAGTGCCTGGCTGAGAGAAAGTGCTTGGCAACTATTATCATTAGGACTCTTACCATTATTATTACCACCTAAAATTCTGTGGTGTGCTACGGTACGTGGTTACCCCACAGTTGAGACACACTACTCCTTGCCTCTCCCTTCTTACGCCCCACTTACTCTCTGAGCTCCTGCAGCCCTGCGTCTTCCACCACAGGCTGTCTCCTGCAAATCAGGGGTCCAGGACCACCAGCACCTACCACTCGCGATGCAGCCCAGCCTTCCCATCACGTAAATTACCCCGCCTGTTTCTGGTGGGTGTTACAAATACCCAGGTAAAAGTCTTCTGTACGAATGATTTCTCCATGATGCAGGATCATCGTAGTTATTCGCTTTACACTGGAAACTCTTAAAGTGGGGGCTTCTCATTTCTGACTCATGTCCAGAATATTCTAGGACATCTCCGAGCGCCTGGGTGGCTCAGTCAGTTAAGCATCTGCCTTCAGGTCAGGTCATGATCCCAGGGTCCTGGGATGGAGTCCTGCATTGGGCTCCTTGCTCAGCGGGGAGTCTGCTTCTCCCTCTGCCTGCGGCTCACCCTGCTTGTGCTCTCTCTCTCTCTGTCAAATAAATAAGATATTTTAAAAAAATAATAAAATTGAATTAAAAAAGAATTTTCTAGGACGTCTTAAAGCCTTCCTGAGGCCTTGGCCAAGGAAGATACTTGATAAATGTGGGTTGTTGATCACAGCTCCTGAGTACTTCCTATGAGCCTGGCACTGTTGTCGATATTTTTTCCCATATTAGTTTTTGCCACCACCTATGAGGTCTGCAGAGGAGAAGCCTAGCACAGAGAAGTTAAATAACCTGCCCAGGATCACACAGCCGGCAAACGGCAGAGCCAGGCACCAGCCTCACTCTAGAGCTCACTTGCTTAGTCACGATGCTAACCCAGTGCCAGGACTGTCTGCTGCCTAGAATGAAGCGTGCTGGCTTCTTTGCTTCCCAGCTGAGAGCCCAGGGACAGGTCTCTCTCTGCCAGGTGTTTTGCTGTGGCGGGTTGCTCATTCACCCTGGAGGCTCACATGCTCACCCCTGGCTGTTGAACAGGAATCTCAGAAAGAGTAATAGGACAGGAAAGCTTCATTTATTTCCGAATCCAGACAGCCAGGAAGAGGGAGAAAAAGCAAATATGTACATATATACCCTGTGTTCTAAGTTTATGATAAGGAGCGACTAAACAGGTTCGGGCTAGTACCGGAGGTTTCTTTTCTCAAGCCGTGTGTGTGCTAGAGATTGCAAACTGCTCCCCGCCCCTCCGATCCAATCCCTACAGCATTGTGTGTGCCTGGAAAACAAGAGAATGTGCAGCTGCACTCATGACCGCCGTGCAGTGAAAAGGCTGGGGCTAAGCAATACCTCCCAGCTTTGGGTGGGACCTGTGCTGTCCCCGTGTCCAGCCCCACCCCTCCCCACCAGCTCCCTTACCACCAACAAGTTGCCATTTATCCTGTGACTCATGCTGGCATTTTTCTTACCTCTAGTTTGTTTCATTCATTCATTTATTCATTCATTCATTCATTCATTCATTCATTCATACAGAAGACATCTTTTGGTCACCTACTATGACCAGGCACCATTCTGCTTTGGTGGGGTGGGGAAGGAACAAACTATAAGCAGATATAGGATGTTAGCGACACACATAGCATCTGTTCCAGAAAGAGCCAAGTGGGTGAGAGAGTAGTGGGAAATGGGGTGGGAGCAGATCACGCGGGGTCTAGGGCACCTCGCAAGGACTTTGGCAGTCACCAGGAGTGGACTGAGGAGCTGCCAGCGCGCTGCTGTGTTGAGACGAGACCGGAGGGGGCACGGGTGGATCAGGGGATACCCACTGGGAGGCTATACCCACCGTGAGCCAGGCGGTGCAACTATGCCAGGATGGTGGCAGTGGGAATAGAGGAAAGGGGAGGGTTGGAGATGTGTTTGGGGGCATAGAATCAACCAGAAATGGGTAATGGGGTGGGTGTGGGAGACCAATAAGGACAAGGAAGGATTGAATTTGGACCAGGGAGGTAGCAGAGGCAGAGAGAAGAGGGTGGTATTTTGAAAGTAGAGCGTCTCTGCTCTGCTGATGAATGGATGTGGGATTTGAAAGAGAGGACTTAGGAATGACACCAAGTGTTCTGGCCTTGTTTTGGAAGGATGGAGTTGCCTTTTGCTAATGTGGGGAAGCCCGTGGGAGAAGCAGGTTTGGAACAGGGGAAAGATTAGGATCTCAGTTTTGGAAAAGTTGAATTTAAAGGTGCCTATTGGGGGCACCTGGGTGGCTCAGTCGGTTAAGTGTCTGCCTTCAGCTCAGGTCATGATCCCAGAGTCCTGCAATTGAGTCCCACGTTGTCGGGCTCCCTGCTCAGCGAGGAGTCTGCTTCTCCCTCCCCACCCCCCCATTCTCTCTCTCAAATAAATAAATAAAATCTTTTAAAAATATAAAAATAATTTTAAAAATACAGGTGCCTACTGGACATCCATGTGAAACGGCCAAGAATGCAACCTCCTGTGTGAAACAGAAACAGAGAACAGGTCAGCTCACATGCCCGCTCTGACTTCTCTGACTCAGTAGTGCTGCCTGCAGTGCTGTGTTGATTGTATTGAGATTTCTTTGTTTAAATATTTTATTTTTTTTAAGTAATCTCTACACCAAACATGAGGCTCGAACTTACAACCCCGAAATCAAGAGTTGCATGCTCGACTGACTGAGCTAGCTGGGCGCCCCTGTGTTGAGATTTTTTAAGGCTCACCCAGTGTCAGTGGGAAAGTGGTTTTTTGTTATTATTGGTTTTTTAAAATATTTTATTTATAAGCAATCTCTTATACCCAGTGTGGGACTCAAACTCACAACCCCAAGATCCGGAGTCCCATGCTCTACCCTCTGAGCCAGCTGGGTTCCTTGGGAGAGTTTCCTGATGAATAATGAGGCCTGTCTCCGGAGCTGGTTAGGCAAATAATGGTGAACTCTGGGTGTAGGACTTCCTGTTGTGGAGTGGGAGGAAAATGTGAAAAATTCTATTCTGTGTATTTTTGTCTTACCCTTTCAAATTTCGTAGTATGGTCTACAGTGTGCGTGATCGAGTAGAGTAGCAGGTATGGGCACCATTTACAAATTAAGTATTCTATATAGGAATCGATACACTCAGCTTTTCCTGAGGAGTGGAGAAATACTTCTGAAGGTGACTGATTTGAGATATTGTACAAGAAACGCTCAAAAGTATGGCCTGAAACACTGTACGCCCTGATGTATCTCCTGAAGCCTTGAAGAAAAAAACAAAATTATGTTCAGTTTGGTTTAATGCTTGATTTTTCCACTATAAGATATACACTTATTTATTTACCTATTTATTTATTTTTAAGGAGGCTCCACGCCCAGTGTGGAGTCCAACACAGGGCTCGAACTCACAACCCTGAGCTCAAGACTCGGATGCTTAACCGATTGAGCTATCCAGGTGCCCCCAAAATATATGTTTAGACACAACACTACCTGCGTAGTATCTCTACCAAAAATATTTCGTCTTTACATAATCAGGAGAAAATAATCAGACAAACCCAAATCGGCACACTGTCTAAAACCACTGACTTTCAAAAATACCAGTGTTATCAAAGACTTATTTAAAAAACGGGTCAGGGACTGTTCTAGAATAAAAGAGATTAAAGAGTTAGGGTAACAGTGTATGCATGATCCTTGATGGGATCTTGGGTGGAGGAGGAAAAAAACTACGAAAGGATATTGGTGGAACACCTGGGGACCTTTGTATATTGATTGTTTGTGGTATTGTGTTCGTGCGCACTTTCTAATTGCGATCATTGTTTTGTGGTTGTGTGGGAGACAGCCGCATTCTTCAGAGACACAGGCTGAAATATGTATGGATGAGGAGTTGTGATGTTTGTAATTAGGTCTCCAGTAGTTCAACAGAACACACATGGATTTGGGTGAATTCTACTATTCTTTTTTTTTTTTTTTAAAGATTTTATTTATTTATTCGACAGAGAGAGAGAGACAGCCAGCGAGAGAGGGAACACAAGCAGGGGGAGTGGGAGAGGAAGAAGCAGGCTCATAGCAGAAGAGCCTGATGTGGGGCTCGATCCCATGACGCCGGGATCACGCCTTGAGCCGAAGGCAGACGCCCAACCGCTGTGCCACCCAGGCGCCCCGAATACTACTATTCTTGCAGCTTTTCTGAAGGTTTGAAATATTTTAAAGTAGAAAGTTGGGGGAAAATAGGATTCACATATAGGTTCCTTCAGTTCTCAGAAAACGAGGAAATCCAAGAATGATGTATCAGACCATGTTTATTTTATTTTATTTTATTTTATTTTATTTTATTTTATTTTATTTTATTTTATTTTATTTTATTTTATTTCATTTCATTTCATTTCATTTCATTTCATTTTTTCCCTCCCCACCTCTCAGACCATGTTTGGTGAACTAGATCGTTTCATCGACCGGAGCACTGTCTTCTTCACCCTCTCGAAGGCAAAGAATTTGCCAAACCTTCACCAAAGCAAGTGTGTTTTATTTTGCAGGTGCCTCCATAACCATTGTATTACATTTGTTATCATAAATAGTCCATACGCATGAAGGAGTTTGTGTCTTTAACGACCGCTGTCACAGCTCACTTTCAGTGGCTTACCGTATGCCAGACACTGGTCTGTGTGTTCTACACAGAAAGAGCCCGTTGCAGCCTCGCCACCGCTCTGTAGGGGAGGTACTATTATTATCCTCATTTTCAGAAAAGGAAACTGAGGCACAGACAGGTGGTATAACTTGCCCACAGTCACACAGCCAGGGATGGGGAGTGCGGAGCCCTGTGGCCCTGGGCCCTGCAGTGCTCACCACTCACCCTGACCACACGCTTCACGTCATGAGCTGGAGCATAGACATTTGCTAGAGCTGCCTGCCCAGGAGGGGGCTTCTACCGCTCAGACTTTTGCTGTTCTCTGAGAGGTTCTGGGTACATGTCCATAGCAGAAGGGGTACTCCTTGAGAGACATAATAATAATAATAATAATAATAATAATAATAATAATTCGCTGTTCTCTGAGAGGTTCTGGGTACATGTCCATAGCAAAAGGGGTACTCCTTGAGAGACATAATAATAATAATAATAACAACAAACAACGACAACAGTAACTGTCATCCTTTTTTTTTTAAGATTTTATTTATTTATTTGAGAGAGAGAGAAAATGAGCAGGGGGAGAGGCAGAAGGAGAGGGAGAAGCAGATCCCCTGGGATCATGATCTGAGCCGAAAGCAGACGCTTAACCAACTGAGCAACCCAGGTGCCTCCAGAAACTACCATCTTTGAGCGCTCGCCGTGTGCTAAGCCAAGGTGAGATGTTTTCTGCCTGTTTAGTCCTCAGAACCCCAGCATGGGTATTATCCTCATTGGACAAAAGAGGAAACAGACCGAGAGGTTCCAGTAACTCCCTCAGAGTCATAAGGCCTGGAGGCAGGCTTTGCCCTCTAGCAGCCTGACTCCAGAGCCTTTCCCCACCCCAAGGCTGCCTTGCCTCTACCTGTCCTCTCAATGGGTTTGAAGGTAACTGAGCCACAGAACGGAGACAGGGAGTCAGACAGGGTGGGGGGGGAGGAGGGGAGGGAGGGGAGCTGAGCCTCCCCCATCACTTTCTTCACCCCCTCAGTTCCCAGAGGGGGACATCTCAGTGTCCGAGAGGAGGAGGAGTGGGAGAAGGAAGAAGAGGAGGAAGAAAGCATTGTAATGCTTCCTTCTTGGGGCTTTTCATCTGGCCTGTGGCATTCCATTCCCGCCCCTCCTCTAACTTGCCGTTTCCTTGAGCAACTTTTTCTAATTGAGTGCACCTGGGCAGAAACTCCTCCCATATTGGCCCGGGTCACTGCTTTGTCGTTTTTTGTTTTTGTTTTTTTGTTCTTACAAAAAACAAGGGGAGCCCCTATTCCTTTGCGGTAGAGGTGACTGGTGAAGCCAACATTCCAGGAGCCTCTCTGACCTGGCGCAGCGCTGAGCTCACCTGCCTCCTTAGAGGACAGCCGGCTGGTAGCTGACCGGCTCCTTGGCCCTGGAGGTTCAGGATGACTCAGCCCTGGGCATGGCAGTCCCAGCCTGGGGTGAGGCAGAGGTATCCCTCAAAACGCCCTGCTCACCAGGAGTTCCCTTTCCCAGGGTACAAGTTCTCACCCTACCTTCCAGGACTGTGTAGTCTCTGTGTGCTGCTTCCTCAATAAATCAACAACTAATAAATCAACACACATTCATGGAACAAGCATAAGAGGCAGAAGAGTGAATTAGTTAAGAGCAGGAACTCTGCAGCCAGACTGCCCGGGTGGAAACCTGCCTCTACCACTGACTTCCTGTGTGACCTTGGGCAAATTATTTAGCTACTCTGAGACTTAGTTTCCTTTTATGTAAAACGGGGTGAAATAATAGTATGCTTCTCATAAAGTTGATGTGAAAATGAGACGATTTAATGCCTATCAGGTACGGACAGTGAGTGGGACACAGTGAGCCCTCCATGAAGGACTGATTTTCTTGCTGATGGTCACGACACAGGGCTAGGTCTTGCAGAAGAGACCCAGGCATATAGGACCCAGTCCCTTCCTGAAGAAGAGGCACTATAGCATTAAAAACAATATGGTTTGGGAAGAGCTAAGTAGACCTTCAGTATGTTATTTAACTCCATGGTACCTCAGTTTTCCCATCCAAAAACCATTCTTAGAGGGGGAACAGTGGACCATAAACACCTGCCCAGTGCCTGGCATTTAGCTGAATCTCAATACATATGGATTCTCTTCCCCTTTCCAGGAGCTACACTCGGGATAGGGACAGAGAGCAGGGCCAGAACCAGCCAGCCAAGTGCACAGGTAGAGGGCATGTCCAGTTGGGTGTGCAGCAGTTTGGAGGCCAGAGGATTGGTTCCTGTAGTTGGATTGTCCTAGGGAGGCTTCTTGGAGGAGGTTGGATCTGAGTCCAAGGATGAATAAAGAAATGGAGCAGGGGTGCCTGGGTGGCTCAGTCGATTAAGCGTCTGACTTCGGCTCAGATCACAGTCTCAGGGTTCTGGGATTGAGCCCCACATCAGGCTCTGTGCTCAGCAAGGAGTCTGTTTGTCCCTCTCCCTCTACCCCTCCCCCTGCTCGTGCTCTCTCTGTCTCTTTCTCAAATAAATAAAATCTGAAAGAAGGAAGGAAGGAAGGAAGGAAGGAAGGAAGGAAGGAAGGAAGGAAAGAGAAAAAGAAAGAAAGAAAGAAAGAAAGAAAGAAAGAAAGAAAGAAAGAGAAAAGAAAAAAGAAAGAAAGGAAGAAAAAAGAAGAAAAGGAGGGAGGGAGGGAGGGAGGGAGGGAGGGAGAAAAGAAAGAAACAGCAGAGAGGATTAATGGGCTGACCAGTGGTGGAAGGGGAAATGATGAGATGGGGAGGGCAGTGAGAGGTCCTGCCATGTTTTTAGAGGTCTGTAGAGAAGATTCTGTTTCCTCTGTCTCATATCATTGTCTAACTGGAGTTTTCCGGGCTGACTTACATACTTCTTGTTGTAGCTGAAGGCCAGTTCTCTTGGAAGTGAAGGGACCATGGTTATTTCAGACTGGATAAGCTTTTGGTGTTTTTTCTTAAGTACCTCTATGCTTGATACTGGGCTAAAGACCAGGTGAATTTCTCTTTCTTTCTTTTAAGATTTATTTATTTGACAGAGAGAGCGCGTGAGTGCACAAGCAGGGGAAGTGGGAGGCAGAGGGAGAGGGAAAAACAGGCTCCCCACAAAGCGGGGGGGGGGGGGCTGGGGAGCCCCATGTGGGACTAGAACCCAGGACCACTGGGTGGTTGACCTGAGCCCAAGGCAGTCCCTTAATCAGCTGAGCCACCCAGGCGCCCTCAGGTGAATTTCCATAGACAAAAGCTGCAAGAATTCTGAGGGCCAATTCCCCTGAGAATGTCTTTGGCCATGAATGTAAAAAATAAGGCATAGTCTGAAGTGCGAGAACCAGGCCAGGGGGTGCTTACAGCAGAGAAGTGAGTGACAAAGAAAGAACAGATTGTTAAATCAGTGATAATTTGGGAAAAGTCAGGCTAGAGCCCCACTTAATCTGATATAATGAATAAAGGTATGTAACAATGTACGCATTAAAAAAAAACACACCCAACTTCATGTGCTCTTGAAAACGCAGATTTGTGGGGCCTCATGACAGACTTGAAGAATGAAAAGCCTGAGGCAGGGCCCGGAATACTGCATTTTCAACAAGTTCCCTAGGTGATAAAAAAACATTCATCTGTAAATAATTCCTACATTTTCTTGTAATGCTGCTATAATTTTATTATAGATAAAATTATGATTTTAACGCACAATTCAAAGGCAGAAGTCATTACAGAAAATATCAGTAGATAAGGCTATGTAAAATAAAAAACTTTTATTTGTTAAAAAAAAGAAATCTCCCATGAACCAAAAGTGAAAAGGAAACAATGAACTAAAAAAAATTGCAAAATATATGACAAAGAAATATATGAAAAGGGGTTAACATCCTTCAAATATAATGAGCACTTATAAATCAATAAGAAAAAAATTCTTATAAAAGAACTGGCAAAGGACATAAATAGGTAATCATTTACATAAGACATGTAAATGTCTAATGTCAAAATATTGTTACTGATATTCCACTTCTCATCTGTCCAGTTTTTTGTCCATAAAAAATATAAAGATTTTTTATAATGAAAGATTACTCAGCCATTAAAAAAGGAAGAAATTCTGCTATTTATGACAACACTGACAGACCTTGAGGGCATTATGTTAACTGCAGTAAGTCAGAGAAAGACAAGTACCGTGTGATCTCACTTGTATGTGGAATCTAGGAAAGCGGAACTCAGGTACAGAAAACAGGTTGTTGCTTGTCAGGAGGTGGGAAGGTGTGGTGGGTAGGGGAAATGGCGAAGGTGGTCAAAAGGTACACATTTTTAGCTATAAGGTAGATAAGTTCTGGAGATATAAGGCACAACATGGTGACTACAGTTAACTACGGTATTGTATATTTGAAGGTTGCTAAGAGAATAGATCTTAAAAGTTCTCATCAGAAGGGGAGAAACTGTCATGTGTGAGGTGATGGTTGTGAACTGAACGGCTCGTGGTAGTCACTTTGCAACATATACATATACCAAATCATTATATTGGCTGCCTTAAACTACTAGAACTCAGGTATATATCATATCGCAATAAGCCTGGAAAAAATTTGAAGATAGGAAATAATGGTGATTTACTCTCTCATCAAAGATACAGTTTTCTTATCTCAACAGTCCTACTCAATCATTCTGGAAGTAAAGAAATACCTTTCTTCAGGACAGATCTAGTTTCTGCTTCTGTACTTCAAATGCTACACTTTTTTTTAAAGATTTTATTTATTTATTTGACAGCGCAAGCAGGGGAAACAGCAGGCAGAGGGAGAGGGAGAAGCAGGCTCCCCACTGAGCGCAGACCCTGCCCTGGGGCTCAATCCCATGACCCTGGGATCATGACCTGAGTCAAAGGCAGACACTTGACGACTGAGCCACCCAGGCGCCCCCAAAAGCCACGGTTTTTTTTAGTCCTCCCGCTACGTTAAAGTCTCTTACACTTCCACATCTTTGTCTCCCCAGAACTTCATACCCAATCTTTATAATTTTAAATTTAGTCTTCTCTTTCATGAAAGGGTGCGTTGCCATGATTAGCTAAAGAAATCGCATGTTAGTATTTTGAAGACAGAGGTAAAGGACTTGCAAGGTCAGACAGGGCGCGTGGCGCACGTTCACGCTGATGCAAGTGCTCCGGAATTAAAATACATGGAATTACTGATGTACTATTTTCATCTCTCCAGTTGGTAGTGTTTGTTTTTTCTTTCAAGTTTTCTAGTGTTTGTTCATTAGATCAGTTCAGTTTTTTTTTTCTTTTAAGATTCTATTTAGGGGTGCCTGGGTGGCTCAGTCGTTAACGCGTCTGCCTTCGGCTCAGGGTCCTGGGATCAAGTTCTGCATCGGGCTCCTTGCTTAGCAGCGACCCTGCTTCTCCCTCTGCCTGCTGCTCCCCGGTCATGCTTGCTCTCTCTGTCAAATAAATAAATAAAGCCTTAAAAAAATTAAAGAAAAAAGATTTTATTTATATATTTGACAGAGAGAGGAAGCACAAGGCAGAGGGAGAGGGAGAGGGAGAAGCAGGCTCCCCAAGGAGCAGAGAGCCCGGGGTGATCCCAGGACCCTGGGGTCATGACCTGAGCCAAAGGCAGACACTTAACCAACTGAGCCACCCAGGCGCCCCTCAGTTCAGCTTCTTATCAGGGAAATTTGGTAATAAGAACTGCATCAAAAGCCTTAGACGGTTTCATAACCTTACATTGAGAAATTCCACTTCTAGAAATTAATTCATTTCTAGAAATAATCGTGAATGTGCACAAAGATTATGACAGAAATATTTTACAGTATTGTTTCTAGTAGGGAAGAACTAGAAACAACTTAAATTTCCAACAATACAGTTTTGGTAAAATATATTTTGATACATTCACCAAAGGCATACTACATAGCCATTAAAAATGTAGAATATTAAAAAAATTTTAAAAATGTAGAATATTTAATGACATGAAATAAGTATTAACAGTATTTTTTAGTGAAAAAGAAAACCTTACAAAACAGCTTGCAATTTTATTCCTAAAAATATGTTTATTCATAGAACAATTTTAGAAAGATAAACACTGACTTTAAAGGGTTGTCTCTGGATGGTGAAATTGTAGGTAGTTATTTCCTTTTTTGCGGGGCTTATACATATTGTCTTAAGTTTTCTACAGTGTAAATGAATATTCCTATGATATGAAAATGATAGTAAAATGTATTTTATTTAAAAAAGCAAGGGCATGTGGCTGGCTTTGTCAGAAGAGCATGCGACTCTAGATTTTGGGGTTGTGAGTTTGAGCCCCACATTAGGAGCAGAGATTACTTAAAAATAAAAAACTAAAAAAAAAAAAACAAAAACAAAAAACCCAAAACAAACCCAGAAACAATTCATTGAGAAAATGCTTAGCGTAAAACTTGCCTCTTCTGTAACTGTCATTTTTCTAACAACTCGCTTCTTTAGTGGCTCTTCCCTGGGGAGGACCCCAGGAGAGGCAGGGATCCCCTTAGGCTTTCTCCCATTTGGAGCCTTGCGGGAGGCCTGTGGTCTGCCTCTTGGTCACATAGCATTCAGCTTTGGGGAAACTGCGAAGTAACCCAAAGTTTGGGAAGTAGAAGAAATGGCAACTGGAAGGTCTTATAGAGTCGGAGCCAGGAACTCCCTTCGCAGAGGAGCTAGTTTCTCCGCCCATGTTTTCCACAAACAGAAACTAAGGCCGACTTCAGGGCTCGTCCAAGGCCACACAGCCAACTGAATGACAAGGTGAGGCCTTGAATCCACGGCCTTTCCGCCCTGTCCTATTACTGCAATATGCAGATTTAGACCAGTGCTTCTCATACTTCATGGTGCGCAGGGATCACCAGGGGTCTTGTGGAAATGCAGATTCGGATCCGGCAGGTCCGGGCTGGGCCGTTTCTAAGCAGCTCGGCGGCAATGCCAATTTTGGGGATCGCAGTTTCAGTGGCTGTGGTGCAGAGCACGGAATCTGGAGCCAGCCTTCAGCTTCCCAGTCCTAGCTCGGCGCCAGACTCTGTGATTGTTACTGTGCTTCGGTTTCGTCATCTGCGAAATTCGTCTCCTACCTGACTCGTCGAGTTTCCGTGAGGACTGATTTCCTAAGTTGTGAACACGTTAAATGCTTAGATCGGTGTGCATTAAGAAGTGCCTAGCTTCGTACCATTCATATTCCCCAGAGCCTTCCGTGGTGGAGGGGGGGGCGAACCAGGGTTTGACGAATGAATGAATAACCTTTGGAAGAAAGTTCTTTCCTGGGCGGCTAGAGTCACAGAAGCAAAAGAGGAGGGCCGGTCGGCGCAGCAGGGGGGAAGAGGCCCACCTCCAAGAAGCTTCTCTCCCCGGGGTGGTCAGAAGGGCCGTGGGCGCCCGGAAGCCGGCCGGCCCGCGCCCCGCGGACCAATGCGGCCGCCCGGGGGGAGGGGGCGGCCAGCCAGCCCTTTCCGTCTGGGGCTGCGGCGGCCCCGCCCCTTGGGCCTTTCGCCGCTGAGCATTCCACGGTTGCTACATCGTCGCGAGGGGCGGGGCGCCTGTCAGGGAAGCGGCGCGCGCGCCGGCGCGGGCGGGCTAGGGCTCGGCCGCGCAGTGCCAGCGCCAGCGCCAGACCCGCGCCCCGCGCTTTCCCGACCGCCGCCTGCGTTCTGGCTCGCAAGCCCGAGCTCCCGCCCGCCCGTGCGCTGCCCGAGTATGGAGCTCCTGTGCTGCGAGGGCACCCGGCACGCGCCCCGGGCCGGGCCGGACCCGCGACTGCTGGGGGACCAGCGTGTCCTGCAGAGCTTGCTCCGCCTGGAGGAGCGCTACGTGCCCCGCGCCTCCTACTTCCAGTGTGTGCAGAGGGAGATCAAGCCGCACATGCGGAAGATGCTGGCGTATTGGATGCTGGAGGTATCGCCCGGAAGGGTCTCCCCTCCCCCGCCGCCCGGCTCCGGACATCCCCGGGCCGCCCTGTCGGGGACGTCCTGGTCCCAATAACAATTAGCAAGATGCTTTGGTGGCTCAGATCCCCGGGGCCTGGCCTTTCACTCGGGCACCCTAGCCGCCCGACTGCCTCCGCGGTGTCCCTTTCCCTTCCCCAGCCCTAACTCGGACTGCCGGTCGTTTGGCAACCTCACTAACCCTCTCTGCGGGCCAGGAAAGCGGGACTAGGGCAGCCCTCTCCCCACCGGCCTGTCTCAGCGTCTCCTGCTTCCCTTCCCCGCTCGGATTTCTCAGGAGAGCGCGCCTGGAAAACCCTGGGCTCGGCCGCCCCCGCCCCGGAGCCGGTTCCTGTGTCTGTCGCGGGGTTCTGGCGGGGAAGACGGTGGGGGTGGCGCGCGCTCTGTTCCGGCAGTCAGGGAAATGAAAAGTGCGGGAGGCAGCGGCTGGAGTCCCCTCCCTTCCCTTTGGGTGTGTGCAGTGGGTGGTGGTAATGGGGGTAAGGTCCCAGTTCTCTGGCTACCGTGGGTGACTCTTCCGTTTCCCCAACCCCCTTCACGCCACGGGGAAGGGCCGTCTCAGTTCGGAATCCTTCTCAAGGAACGGAGCCTCTGGCGTACCCCCAGGGGAGGGGGAAGGAGGCAGGCAACTCAGAGGAAGTGGGGGGCGTCACCTTGGGGAAGGCGCATCCTCCTCCGTAGGTTAGTCCTTGTCACTGAAGGTACACTTATCCCCCCTCCCGTTTTTTTGCTCCCCATTCCACTTCCCTTCAGCGCCCCCCGCCCCCCTCCTTTAGTGCTGCAGCGTTTCCCATGCCCCCGCCCCAGAAGTCACTGTGCGCCCTCCCCCAGGTCTGTGAGGAGCAGCGCTGTGAGGAGGAAGTCTTCCCCCTGGCCATGAACTACCTGGATCGCTACCTGTCCTGCGTCCCCACCCGAAAGGCGCAGTTGCAGCTCCTGGGTGCGGTCTGCATGCTGCTGGCCTCCAAGCTGCGCGAGACGACGCCCCTGACCATCGAAAAATTGTGCATCTACACCGACCACTCTGTCTCTCCCCGCCAGCTGCGGGTGCGTGCCTAAGCCTCCCCGCCCCCGACGCAAGACCTCCCCACCAGGAAAAGGAAAGCCAAGGCCTCACAGGCTTTCTGCCTTTGGCGCGGGTAGCAGCCCCTTATTTTTGGACTAAAGATGGGGCACCAAGCTGGGACAGTCAGGGTAGCCCCCAGCCCAGGCTCGGAGCTGCCAGCACCAATCGAATCCCCTTCTCCTGACCTCCAGGGGGTGCCATTCCTTCCTGGTCTTTCCCCCAGATAGCGACAAGTCAAACTGCATGTCTATACTCACTAGTACTTTGCCTCTGGGTTTACACCGCCACCATGAGTTATTTATTGGCAGCAAAAGGACATGCCTGCACACCCCCACTGGAGTGGGGGAGTGGAATGTGCTTCATGTGGGGGAGGGGGCTGCCTTGGTTGAGTCTTTGTCCCAGTGTGGACTTTGTGACTGAAAAACCTCCCAGAGCCGATTAAAGTCGGGCCCTGATTGCTCTCAGGAAGGGCCAAGGAGCTGTCATCCCACCTTGTTTCCTTCCTTTTATATCCCAGAAGAGAGAGCTCCTTCCTTGTGCTTATTCTGAGGAACTCAGCAGCTGCTTCGGGCCTGGTGGAGTCACCTCTCCCTTTCCCCCTCAGCCGAAGGCCAGAGCTGAGAGACCGACAGGGAGCTGAGCTGCAGCTGCTTCCGATGTGATAATGCTGCCCCCTCCCCGGGCCCACCCACTCCGGCCTGAGGTCTTTCATAACCCTGTGGGGAGCTGCTGTCACTCCTGTGGTTTGGGAAGTGGCTCCCTGGGCCTCTTGCTGGGAACTTGGGCTGGGCTCTTCCCCAGGCAGGGCAAGAGAGTCAAGGCTCTTTCCCCATTGAGCCTGGAGAGGAAGGAGGGGGAGCTGCTTGGATTAGGAAGAGGTTATTTAGGGCAGGCAGATCATCTCCTGGGGAGCCTGGGGGAGAGGATGGGTGAGCTGGCACCTTCCTCCACCTTGCTCTACGGCCGGCCAAGTCTTCTCCTGACCCTGAGAGGAGTCTCTGGGCCTCCTCTCCCGGGGAGGAGGGCAGCATGCAGGCTGCTGTGATTGGCTGGCCCGGAAGCCAGGGTACTGGGGCCCCCGACTGCTGCTTGTCGAGGAACAGGATTCCTCTTCCTGCCAAGTAGCTCTCAGAGATGGGAGTAGGAGGCCGGAGTTGGGAATCCGGGAGGCCCCACAGCTCTTTGTGATGAATCTGGTAGTTTTTGGCAAGTCTGAAGGTGGAGCCAGTTTCCAGGGCCAGCGAGCGAGATGTTTTTGGAGGGGTTTGGGCTGGAAGGTATAAGGGGACTTCCTTTTTGTGAAAAGACTGGCATGGTGTGTGTGCCTTTGTGTGAGGGGAGTTTTTCGGAACAGGCCACAAGGACTCTATCTCCACTCCCTCGCCTGAGCTGGGGGTGGAGTGTGCAGATGCCTTCCTAGAAGGTCAGAGTTGGAAGGGACTACAGAGAACTCCAGTCAGTCCAAATCCTTGTGCAGCAGAGAGGCCCAGTTGAGGCCCAGAGAAGGAGGGGGAAGCATTGCAGTGAAGCAGATGAGGAGGGTCTGGGTCTTCTGGCTAGCCCTGGCTAGCCCAGGTGGCCTTAAAGCCTACTGGTGTGGAAGGTGCCAGCCCCTGCCACTAACCACTCCCAGGGGTGTGTTGTCCACCAAGCAAGGGCTGAGATTTTCAGGAGTTGCCCGGATACAGGGTAAGGTGGCTGCCTTCCCTTACGTGGGACCCTCCTGCTTCCCCACAGGGAGAGCCCCGCTCCAAGTTGCCTTCCAGATGGTTCCTTAGACGCTAGGTGCTTTCTTTTCACTTCTGAGTTAGAAGTTGGAGCACCGGGACAAGCAGGAGTAGAATTCTGGCTTCTCTGCCCAACTTCTTTTGGCTCTGGGCCAGGCTCTTTTCTGTAGGGCCCTTTGAGAGGCTTGGGGCTGATTTGGGAGGATAACTCCCAGATGGGGGCCAGGAGAGGGATGGCTGTGACTGGGGACCTGGAAGAGGTTGGGTGGGGTTGCCATTTCTGCCTCAGTAAGGGGCCAAACCCATGAGTTCCTTCCTGAGATAAAACAATGAAGAAATCCTCACGTGTGCAACTCAGAAATAGGGCCAGAACTAGGAACCCCAGATGAGTGGATTGGGGTGGGGCTTCCAGCCTCCCTCCAGGACATAGCAGTGGTATGTAGGTGTGGGCAGGGGAAGACAGGGTTTGGTCCCTCAAGGATCATCTGGACCCATCCTGTCCAGGTTGACCCCCACTTAGCTTCCTGAGACTTAAATGACACTAGCCGCTGTGGTTCCAGGTAAAGGGGGTGGAATGGGGTGCTACATCTCAGACCCACCCCCCTGTCCCAGCAACGGGATGTGGGTTGGGTTGGGTTGGGCAACCTCCCCTTTGAGGAACCTCAAGGTTGGTTCAGTGGCTGTGTCACTGGAGGCGTGGCCTCGTGTTCATTCTGGTTTCTTCAAGAGGTGTGGACTTGGTTGGGATGCAGAATTGGAGGAGAGGCTAGTGGTGGTCTCCCCTTTCACAAATCCTTGGGATTACGGAGGGGCTTTCTGCTTCACCCCAGAGGAGGCTCAAGGTTCTGATGCTGCCGGTGGTATTTGTTACTGCAGTCTTTTCTTTCAACCCTGGCTGGGGAAGTGCCCAGAGCCCAGCATGAAGTGAGAAGACTTGCATTATTGGCCCCCGAAAGATAACCAAACAGGATTGAAAGAGAGTTTATATCCAACATGTAGTTCTGGCACTTCGTAAGCAAGCAGTAATGCCCAAAGCCAACTCCCCCAGTTCTTCTGTGCCCTGGACTCCCCATTCCACAGCACCAGTCTGTAAACCCAGAAGCAGAACTGGGGTCTTGACCTTCAAGTTTGATGGGCTTCCTTCCCTGTGAGACTTCTGCTTTACTGCCTGCCCTTCCCTCCTCAGCCACTGACTCCACCCTCTTTCCCAACCTCCAGGACTGGGAGGTGCTGGTCCTGGGGAAGCTCAAGTGGGACCTGGCTGCTGTGATTGCCCATGATTTCCTGGCCCTGATTCTGCACCGGCTCTCTCTGCCCCGTGACCGACAAGCTTTGGTCAAAAAACATGCCCAGACCTTTTTGGCCCTCTGTGCTACAGGTAAGAGCCCTTATACGCATTTTTTGCCAAATGAGGAAAATCCAAAGACTTGGAAGGGTGGCATGGAACTGGATTGTGGTTTATACTCCTCTCAAAATATGTGAATATTCTTTCCCCTCTGAGACTGGGGCCTCAGAAAAGGCAGAACATAGTTGGAGCTGTATGGGATTTGAGAGACCCCCCCACACACACACACTATGTAGGTGGCTTAGAGCGAAGTGACTTCCTCAAGGTCTCATAGTGATGAAGCTGGGAGCAGAACCAAGGTCTTCTTGACCCTGGTTTTGTTGCCACACCAGGAAGAAACTCATTTATCCACCCCACCCCATCCCTGATCGGGCTCACTTAACCAGCCACCCTGGGCCTGATGGACCTGGGGGTTTGCTGTCCACCCTGGTACTCTCTAGGAGAGAGGCCCTTTCCTGCCCTCCTCCCTTGCTGCTCTCCCAGCACTCACTGCAGGGCATTTCTTGCTCTCTTCGCGCTACCTGGCACTTATTCTGAGTCATAGGAAGTCCACGCTAAGCCTTTGCCTCATGCTTCCCTCTCCCTCTTTCCAAGATTACACCTTTGCCATGTACCCGCCATCCATGATCGCCACGGGCAGCATTGGGGCAGCAGTACAAGGCCTCGGTGCGTGTTCCACATCCGGGGATGAACTCACGGAGCTGCTGGCAGGGATCACAGGCACTGAGGTGGTGAGTGCAGGGCCCCTGGGACTGCCCCCATCAGCAGTTCCCGAAGCAGCGCTATTCCCGGAGCCTCCAGCAGAGGGAGCTGTGCATCCCTAACCTAGTCCCCGCTCAGGGTTTCAGGTGCCCCACCCTTGGGGCTTCTGTGGCCTTTTATCTCCTGCCTTGGTCTGGGGAAGAGCAGGTGTCTTGGGTGGGTTGAAGGGCACTGTCCCTGGGTGCACTTTTTCTGCCAAATGGTGTGCAGGGGTGGGGGTGGAGGATCTGCTGTCACATGCGGGGCTGCTCTCACACCCCCTTGCCACATCCTCTTGCCAGTTTCTTAGAACTGAAGGCTGATTCCTGGGGCCAGGCTGTGGCCTAACCTCCCCAGACTTCCCTGTGTGCTGGAAGGTGTCCTTCTGCACCTGCTGCCAGATGCTGTGGGCCGTGGGGAAGCAGACCCTTAGTCCCAAAGGGGACCTTCTGCCATCCCACCCAGCAGTCACTCCTCACTGTTCCCGTTTGCAGGACTGCCTGCGGGCCTGTCAGGAGCAGATCGAAGCTGCGCTCAGGGAGAGCCTCAGAGAAGCCGCCCAGCCCTCGCCTAGCCCGGCACCCAAAGCCCCCAGGGGCTCCAGTAGCCAGGGGCCCAGCCAGACCAGCACTCCCACAGATGTCACAGCCATCCATCTGTAGCCCTGGAGAGGCCCCCTCCAGTGGCCACTGGCAGCAGAGGAGGGGACACTGCCACCCACCCCCTCCCTGCCTGCGGGAATGAACCATGCCACATCTGAAGCCTGAGGGGGCTCCTTCCTATTGGCCCCTTGCAAAGCCAAAGGGGTCAGGCCCTACCTATCCCTGCAGTGTGCACTAAGGGGCCTGGCCAGCCATGTTTGGGTGGCCAGCCAGGCTCCTCCTTTCCTCTGCATCTGACCAGCCCTGCTCCTTCCCTGATCCTAGCTGGCGGTGGGCCAGGCTGGTCAGAAATGAAATTGAAGTAGGTAAAATACATGTACCAGCATTCCTCTTTGAGGCCCCCTTATCTCTGGGGCTCTCATGTTCTCAGATGCCAACATGCCCCCAGTGCCTTGTAAAGGTGCCACACCTTCCAGAGTTCTTGCATTTGGATTGGGGTCTTTCTGAAGAAGTTCTGGATATTCTGATAGGACACGTGTGAGGGGAAACAGTCTGGACAGCTCCTCTTAACACACTTTGGAGGCCCCTGCGTATCCATGTTCACAGCTGCTCCCAGAGGGCAGGCCCAGGCCTCTGTCAGAGGGGCAGAACCAATCAATTCCTCCTTGCTTTGCTTTCTGCTCAGCTTCTCCTGTGTGATTGAGGGGGGTCAGTGCTGAAGGAAGAGGTGGTTTTAATTTATTAATTGTTTTGAGGACAACTGTAAGAGGGTGTGGTGGGGACCATCTCCCCCACAAGTGGTGGTAACCCTGGTGGTTGCTGCATCCCTTCCCTCTGCTACTGGCTAGATGATCTCTGTGGCCGAGGAGCTGCTACAGCCTGGGGTGGGGCCATGCCCTCCTCTCCCTCTGGCCCTCTGCCCCATCCTCTGGGGGTGAGGGATGGAGCAGGGATAAACTGGAGGTGACTGAGCCCCTGTCTGGAGAGGGAGGCAAGCCCTGTTGACACGGGTCTTTCCTAAGGCCACAAGGTCCAGGCTGGTGGCCCAGGACCATCATGCTACCTTAATAAAGATTCTGGAATAAACCTGGCTTTGGCTTCTTGGGTTGGATGGTGGTATGGGGACAAGCTGTTCCTAGAATGCACAATGTAAGCAGGACAGAAGTTAAGGGTCATGATGCAGGGGGCATCACAAGCCATTTCTGTAAAGGCTCTGTGGGCCATTTGGTTTCTGCCCCAGATATAGTCAGTTCTGCATTACAGTGGGACGTATGCATTCCTAAAACTCACTGCACCATGCAAAATTGCACAATAAAAACCACAGGGCTCATGGGAAAACAGGCTTGAGGCACAATACTCAAAAACTTAATGAGTGACACATTTTTAAGGAAATGAAGTGGACAGCCTAGTTTTTACTTTAAATGGTTAAGAAACATACACACTACAATATGGCCCTTTATCTTGAAAAAGCCCTGAAGTGTGTGTGTGTGTTGAGGAAGCAGAGGTCAGAGGGCTGTGGAAGGCAAGCTAGGACACCAGGTGTGGGTGTGCTTCTCCACACAAGGTAAGCAGGGAGCGCTGGTGACTGAAGCCTGTGCATTCTGTAGTGCCTGGCTTGCCTCAGCTGGGCAGTTTTCATGTGTTTCTCAAAGACAAAAATTCAGATAAATCCGAAATTCATGACCAATTTCTCCCTAAATACATTAACTGGGTTGGGACGAATTCACCAAATGCAAACAAGAAGGGTTCTGGAAGGACTGTACTGGGCAGGTCCACTTACACGCAGATTTTTTCAACAGATGTATAAACTTGGGTATTCATAAACAGTACAGTACTGTAAATGTATTTTCTCTCACAATTCCCTTAACATTTCCTCTTCTCTGGCTTACTTTACTGTAGGAGTACTGTACATATGACCTCTAACCTACAAAACGTGTTAGCTGACGGCTCATGTTATCAGTAAGGCGGATGGGGGTCAACAGGAGGCTAGTGGTAGTTATGTCTGGGGAGTCAAAAGTTTTACACACAGATTTTTGGCTACATGAGGGGGTTGGCGCCCTTAACCCTGCACTCTTCAAGGTCCAACCTTACTCAACTCTGCTGAGGCAGCATGAAAGCACCCATAAAAGCCAAACAGATAGGCATGGCCGTGTCCCAAAACAACTTTACTTATGGACACTGAAATCGGAATTTCATGTAATTTTCACCTATCACAAAATACTGTTAATTTTTTCCCTGATCATTTAAAAAAATGTAAAAATCATGATTAGCTCATGGACTGCAAGGAAACCGGCCTATGACTCTAGTTTGCCAATCCCTGGTCTAAAGCTTTAAGTAGCCAAGAAAGGGAACCTGTCTGGGGGTGACTCCGGATCTACTCATCCCGGGACCTGACCGTATAATTCACTCTAGCTCCAGTTCCAGGGACTTTCTCCCACGGCAGTCCACCCACAGCTGAGACAGGACCGTCTTTTGAACCACTTCCTGGTCGCTGGCATTCCCCCAAAGTAGCCTCTGCCTCTGTGAAGGCTCTACCTGGAGACACAAACTGGAGAAGGTGAAGGGGGTGGGGGGGAGAAGTATCTTCTGTGAACTGTTTAGAACCCATCCCTAGGGACGCCTGGGTGGCTCAGTAGTTAAGCATCTGCCTGCGGCTCGGGTCATGATCCTGGGGTCCTGGGATTGAGCCCCGCATCGGGCTCCCTGCTCAGTGGGGAGCCTCCTTCTCCCTCTCCCACTTCCCCTGCTTGTGTTCCCGCTCTTGCTGTCGCTCTCTGTTAAATAAATAAATAAATAAAATCTTAAAGGAAAAAAAAAAAGAATCCACTCCTAGACAGGAACAGGGAGGGAAGAGCTTCCCTCCAGCTAAAGAGGGAAAGCAAAAAGTTCTCCATTGATCACATTAAAACACAGAAGTTCAATAAATACCTGCCTTTGGTTTTTATCCGCATCCCAGTGACGTGACAACAGCCTGAGACAAAGAACCTATTCCAAGCCCAGCCAGGGAGTGGGAACGCTGGCGTGGGGCACCTCAAATCGGGTCTCAGAACTGAGTAGGGATGAAGACCTAGAATGGAGG
Source organism: Ursus maritimus (assembly GCF_017311325.1). Classification (NCBI taxonomy): domain Eukaryota; kingdom Metazoa; phylum Chordata; class Mammalia; order Carnivora; family Ursidae; genus Ursus; species Ursus maritimus. The sequence goes on along the minus strand of NW_024425452.1, from coordinate 1,674,628 downwards.
AGGGAGCCGGCCAGACCCTCCAGTCCTCCCTGTCAGGTGTCGGGAGTCACTCTCACACTGTCCAGATCTGGAGACTTCAGCTGTAAAAGCTCTGTGTCACCAACAGGGAATCCTGGTGTCCTCTCATGTCCCTCAGACCAGGGTAAAGCACTGTCCTCACTCCATGGTGCCTGGCACATCTTCCACATCTCGGGGCACTGCACTCTGAAGCTCACGCCTGATCTCGGGGGACAGCTGCGCGTGGGGCTGCAGCCGAAGCAGTTCCATGAGGGCCTCCTTCTGCTCCGTGGCCAGGTCGGCCTTGTAGCGCTGCACCAAAGTCAGGAGGCACTGGTGCCAGAGCACAGGCAGCTCACGCCTCTCCGTCCGGAAGCCCAGGAAGTGGAAGACCAGGGCGTCCAGCACGCGATAGGGCAGTGCGTACTTCTTATCCAGCAACAGGCGCAGGAAGATGCTGTTGGCCCCGCTGTACTCCATCTCGGCAATTTTCAGCATGGCCGCGCTGGCGGGCAAGGGTTAGCCGTGGGGGAGATGCTGGAGGGCAGATCCGCCCTCTCCTGTCCCTCCTTCCCCTCTCCTCCCCGGCAGGCCCCTGTGCTGTGCTAGTCCTAAGGGGGCCATCTCAGGCCTTCTCACCTCCCCAAATGGACACCCCCTCGGCTCCAATTACCAGCTCTGTGCACACTCACCCCAAATCCCTAAGTCTCGCTCAGCTGCTCTTCTCAGTATCTGGCTAGAATAGATTCAAGCATCTGAAGATCGCCACCCCTAACACACTTTCTTCCCATGCTCCTCATTCATTCATTCATTCATTCATTCATTCATTCATTCATTCATTCAACTATTTACTGAGCACCTGCTGGGCGCCAGGCACTGGGCTCCTGTCTGGGGGCACTTACATTCTAGCAGAATACCAACATGCTCGGGAGCTTCAACAAGCCACAGACTCAGGGCTGTTCTAGCTCCTGCTCCACTCTGTCCGCCCCAATCCTGGGATTCTCCTAGTTGGTATCTCCTGTCTAACTGTCCTCCCCCCTCACCAATACTACCTGGAGTGCAACACAGGGATGGAGCATTTGGTGATGATGCTACCCACGATGATGGCTTCCCGGAGGGTGCAGGTGCCCGACTCGCACAGTGGGATCAGGATCCCTGTGGAGGGTCAGAGGGGCAGTCACTTTGCGTCCGGGGTGAGAAAAAAAGGTGTTACAGCGGGTTCCCACCTACCCGAGACACAATCAGCTCCCAAATCGGGCTTGCTGCTTTCACCTGCAGGAGCTCCGGGCCCTCCCCAGCTGCCTCCTGGGTTCCCACCTTTAAACCAGGCTCCGGGCTTGAACAGGGCCTTCTTGAGTGCCATGTACAGGTGGAAGTTGAGTCGTTTGTACTCAGCAATGTCGTCTCGTACCCGGGGAAGCAGGACAAGGTTGTAGAAGCGCTGAGCCATGCGTTCCTTGAGGTTAGAGGCGAAAATCCTAGGGTTTTTTTGGGGTGGGGGGAAGGATATGGGGGAGACCCCAGGTCACTCGACAGCTTGGCGGCTGGCACTTAAAATATCACCAGGGATGGTGCACACAAGAGATGTGAGGGGTGTGTGGGAGTGAGCTGTGTGCACCTGACCCCGGAGTCAGATGAGAGAGGGCACAGGAGGGGCTACAAGGTGCACCCAGAGTGACCACTATCTTCGGGAGAGCCAGAGTTCTCCACTATCCCCCTTCTGTCCCCAACACGGGTTCTCTCTACCTGCTGTCACGAGGGACCTGAGCGTGCCCGGGGAGCCACAGACTTCGGAGGCCCCTCTGACACACTAGGGCTTATCCCCCAGTAGTTCTGAGCCCCGCTTCTGGAAACTCATCACAGTGGTCGCAACAGGGTCCCGGCCCCGAGATATGAAACAGGAAAGCCGGAGAAACAGTTATCTAAAGAAGCACAAGCTAAGCTCTGGGGCAAGACTAAAAATGAAATGACGATGGCAGAGAAAGCCCAACCCCCAGCCCCCTGCCCCCAGCCCCTACCTAAACCCCCTCTACTCTACCTTGTGGCTTGGTACATAGCCGCTGCGGTCCAGGCCTCGGGCTCCGTCACATAGAGGATCTGCTCCCAGTTGGAGAGCGCAGGAATGATCTTGAAGGCCTTGGGCAGCTTCCCACTGCGGTACTTGGATAACACCTGGGGACAAGGGCGCAGAATCGGCACTGCCAAGGACACGGAAGCTGAGTGCCCTGAGCCCGGGGCGCCGGTGTGGTTTTCACGGCTTAGCTCACTTCATCCTCACAATAACCCTGTAAGGATGTACTCTCAGCACCCTCGTTTTCCAGGGTTAAGGAACCTTCCCGAAGGCCACCAAGTGCCTTAGTGGCAGAGTAGGAATCTGAACCCACACACTCGGGCTCTTAAGTCTGCTCTTGACCCCTGTGCCTCATTTGTGTGGGAAGAGAAAGCCTTAGGTGGGAGCCCACAGCCCCAGGGAGGGTATGCCATCATGGCTCTCCTCTCAGCTCTTACCTCCCGGACTCCTCTGTAGACCTCCAGAACCCGGGGGTCCAGCTGGGGCATGGGAAAGCCTGACACCTCTGACATAACCGTCTCAACTTCTGTCTGCTTCTCGGTCAGCTTCTCCATGATGATGTCAGCCAGCGTACGTCTACGAGTAAGGGAGGTGCGGGAGGGAAGGACAGAGGGCTGTCGTCAGTCCAGGAAGCTCCAGAGAGCCCACACAGCCCCTTGTGAGCTCCAGTACACCTGTGATCCCACTGGGATGGGTGGCCCCAGTCTCCCTGGGCCCTACCACCCACCACAGAATCCCTGCAGGGTGCAGAAGACCCGAAAGCCATTCAGCCTGGGTTCAGATCCCGGCTTCTCCTCTCCCTGTAGGACCCTGGGCACACTGCTTGGCCTCTCTCTGCCTCAGTTTCCTCATCTGTGAGACAGGGGTAGTAACAGGACCTAACTCATAAGTCGGGGGTTACAGGAGTTAATGGTTGCACGTTACTTGGAACTGCTAGAGCACGGCAAGTGTGCAGCACGCACGGCCTATCTCCAACCCACCCACCATGTGCTGGCAACATGCGGAGGGCTCTCCCGTTACAAAGTCCTGGTGTGACCTCTTCAGAGCACCAGACACATCTCCGTTATCTCCCAAGATTTCAAGTAGTGGGGGGCCATTAAGGAGAGACTACGACACAAACTTCCCCCCAATTTCATTTATTAAAATTTATGGAAAGATTTCTAAGATTAACGAGATTCTTCTCGGGTCCCTTACACACACAGCCTATCAACATAACCACATTACGATGGCTCAGCATTACTGTCGCACTGGGCTTTGGTATCATGCGTCTTCCGAAGCTGCTGAGGCATATTCAAGACACCTCCTGTTTTCTCAACACCAGGCACTGAGGCAGGGCCTTGCAGATGTTATCTCATACAGGCTGCGCGACATCTTGTAGACGTGTCATGACTGCCCTTATTCAGACACAGGAACTGATACCCACAGAGGTCAGTAACTCCCTCAAGGTCTCACAGCCTTGGTGGGAATGAAACCTTGGTCTTCCACGTTCTACAGTTCAGGTACTTGACAGGATACTACCATGTGCCCCCAACTGCACAGGCCTCTGACCACTGAGTTCACGTGGGGCTGGGTTTGCTTTCTTTTTTTATTTTTTTTTAAAGATTTTATTTATTCGACAGAGATAGAGACAGCCAGCGAGAGAGGGAACACAAGCAGGGGGAGTGGGAGAGGAAGAAGCAGGCTCATAGCGGAAGAGCCTGATGTGGGGCTCAATCCCATAACGCCGGGATCACACCCTGAGCCGAAGGCAGACGCTTAACCGCTGTGCCACCCAGGCGCCCCTGGGTTTGCTTTCAGAAGGTCCCAGGTGTCATTTCTCAAGACTGTCAGCAGCCCCTGTTTTCGGTAACCGTAAGCAATAAAATCACCCAGCCAATCCTGTCAGAACGCTGTGTTACAAAGGAGTTCAGAGGCGCTGAGTGAGAACCTGAGGGGCTCTCTGGCAGGACAAGCACACCCACCCAGGACACACTTTGTGATGTCTACTTCAGCTGCTGGGCATCAGTGTGGGCGAAGGGCTCATTTCCTCCCTCTGTGCTCTCAGATAAGCGACCACAGAACTCCTTCAGCTTCCCTGTCTTATCTCTCAGTATTATCAGCAATGACAGATGCATTAGCTCCCAAAAGCCTAAGAACTAAGAACAGTGTCATGTAAGTATCACAGGGTCAGAATGAACTGGTTGAGGGCCTTTTATCCGAGACTCCCCTTCCCCTGGGTCACAATCTATGGGCTTAAGAGTTTGGTAGGAGGACCTTCAACGCCCGCATGCTCTGGAGCTGCCATTTAGGATATGTGGCAATACACCGTGCTTCTAACCAGGGGCGACTGCCCACCAGGGAACACGCGGCAGTCTGGAGACATTGTTTGGTTGTCACAATTGGGGGAAAGATCACTACTGGTATCCAGTGAGTAAAGTCAGGCATGCTACTAAACACTCCCCACACCCTCCATCAGAAAGAGAATGCCAGTTGGGCCGAGGCTGAGAAGCCCTGGCCAAAATGAAGCTAAGAGTATGAAAGAGACCTGGCCAAAGAAATCGAGCTTAGCACTAAGAAAACTGAGCAGATCAAAACCAAATCCAATGGGATGGATCGCCCTGGAGACATGAAAAAAGGCCCGGGAGCTGTTTCCCCAGGCAGTGTTACAACAGGTGGACAGATAGGCAGGAGGTCTGGGTCATTCCCGCTGAGGATGGGCCCATTTTGCCAAGTTAGTTCCCCCACAACTAGCTATGCTCAGGCCCTTCCCAAAAGCAGGGAACCAGAACAGCCAGGGTGTATGTTTCCCTGGAGAAAGCTGCCACCGGGACATCCCACAGCCCCGGCCATGCCAGCCCTACCGAGCAGGAGGGTTCCTGTTCATGAACATCTCAATGGCACGCTCATCCTCAGGGTCCACGACCACCTCCGCATGATGGTCCGCCCCCGTCATCGTGGCAGCCTTCTCCAGGGTGGGCCACTCCTCGTCCTCATCATCTGATCCAGCCTGCGGGACTCCTGGTCCTAGAAGAGGAGATGAAATGGATGAGCCAAGGCAAGCCATGGGTGAGAGACATAGAGGTCAATTCGACTTTACCCATCATGCACAGTACAGGCCTCATGTGGACTTGGAACAGATACAGATGGGTGCAGCGAAAGCAATGAAGCACCCACCGTCTTCCAGTTCCCAGGGGCTTCCTGCTCTCAATCTTGCTTGAGAAACAAAATGTACAAATGCGAGCCAAGGCGACAGTGACGCCAGTGAATGACGGTTAACGCACCACACTTGGTTATACAGCAGGAGCTGCTGCAAACACTGTACCTAAGTTTCTTAACACCAAGAAGCAGGTACTACTATTCCACCCAGATTCAGATGGGGACTCGGAAGCACAGGGAAGTTAAGCAACTTGCCTAAGGCAGGTAGTCTGGGTTTAGACTACGCATTCTTCACCTCTGTTCTATACACATTGTAGGGCTTCATTTTATGCCAAAATGAGTAGCAGAGGCAGTGTATACCACAGGCATGTAAAAGGTGATGAGCGCAGAGGATGGCCAGGCTCTGGACAGGCAGTGTGGGTGCTGCAGCAGTGTGCTCCAGACATGGGTAACAACGCTGGCAGGAAAGGTTGCTTACAAGAGTATCTAACAGACAGTAGCAGGAAACAAGACTACATGGGTAAAGTAAAGCCAGACCGTGGAGGGCCTTGAGGCCAGGCAACAGAGTTCAGATTTCAATGGAACAACCCTCGCCCCCTTTTGAGAACTTATTTGAGAGAGAGTGTGTGCACATGTGCGCGCGCACGAGCACGAACAAGGGCAGGGGCAGAGGGAGAAGGAAAGGGAGAAGCAGACTCCCCGCTGAATGCAGAGCCAGACGCCCCAAGAGGCTCAATTCCAGGACACCGAGATCATGACCTGAGCCAAAGTCAGACACTTAACCAAATGAGCCACCCAGGCACCCCTGGCACAATCCATTTTTATATCTGATTATTGGAAGGCTACGGCTGGCAGGGCATCTGGAAAGGGATGTAATAATCCAAGCAGAAAAATAAAATGTTACACGTAAACGGCTCATTAAGAACAAAGAAAGTGTGGGCTTTTTTCTCTTTGTTTTAAAGAATTTTATTCATTTGGGAAAGACAGAGAGGGACACGCAGACTCCCTGCTGAGCACAGAACCCAACGCAGGACTCAATCTCAGGACCTGAGCAGAAGTTCGCTGCTTAACCAACTGAGCCACCCAGGCGCCCCCAGGTATTTCCATTTTTAATCGAGTGGCCAGGGTAGGCCTCTGAGAGGATGAAGAATCAGGGGAATAAACCCACAACAGTATGAAGACAAAAGGAATAATGAGGGCAAAAACCCTAACTTACTGTGTTTAAGGAACAATGAAGCCTGTATGGATAAAGAGGACGAGGAGAAAGTAGTAGAAGAGGTCAGATTAACAACAGGGGCAGATCATGTAGGTCTTTGAAGTCCTCCAGCTGTTGTGAGTGGACTGTAAGGGGGATGGGATACTAATCAGGAAGCTACTACAAAAATCCAGGTGAGAGATTATGGTGGCTCAAACAGGACTGTGTTCCAAGGTGATGAGAAGTGGTCTGACTCTGGATCTATTTTGAAGGTAGAGTCAACAGGATTTCCTAACAGATCAGATGTGGAATAAGAAAGAGAGGAGTCCAAAGTGGGGCGCCTGGGTGGCACAGCGGTTAAGCGTCTGCCTTCGGCTCAGGGCGTGATCCCAGCGATCTGGGATCGAGCCCCACATCAGGCTCCTCCGCTGTGAGCCTGCTTCTTCCTCTCCCACTCCCCCTGCTTGTGTTCCCTCTCTCGCTGGCTGTCTCTGTCAAATAAATGAATAAAATCTTAAAAAAAAAAATAAAAAGAATACAAAGCTGGAAGCAGTCACCAAGTAGATGGCACTTAAACCACGAAACTGTTAACAGCACCAGAGAAGTGACATGAAGAGAAGTGGTGCAAGAATTGAGCCTTGTGGCACATCAATAAGAGGCTGGGGACAGAAGAGGAAGCAGCAAAAGATACTGAGAGGTAAGGAAGCAGTAAAACAGGAATGTGATGGCTCAGAAGCCATGTAAAGAAACTGAAGCTAGGAGGCCAGTGTTCAATTGTGTCAAACACTGCTCTCAGGACAAACAAAAGATGAGATCTGAGAAATGGATTAAGCAACTCAGAGGTCAACACTTCTACCCTAATAACACTGACCATCTTTTAATTTGTCTCTCTCCCTCTTGAGCACCTAAACAGTATCATTCTTTCTGCTAAGAGCACTCTCCACTTGTTTTTCGGTCTCAGCACAAAGGTCATGCGGTCTGGGAAGCCTGACCCCCCCAAATAATGCTATTGTTATAAGAGAAACTATACTTTATCGTGGAATATATTATTCTAATAATCAACTTAATTGTCTCTCTCTTGGGCTAAACTGTAACCCTGAAGTCAGGCACCTGGCTATCTTGTTTCCTTCTTTACCCAAAGCATCTAAACTCCTAGCGCAGTGCAAAGCGCAGTCTAGTCTTAGACAACCCCCAAGAATGTATAGAACAAATCGATAAATGTTAGGAGCGCTCAGTGACGTCAGCAACTACTTCCTTTGGTCTAACTTAAGGGGTGCCTAGAAGCGAGTATCTAAAATTACAAGTAGGCGGAGAGGGCTCTGACCACCCTAAATCTGCTCCAGAGCTGGGTCTCCCATTTCATTACCTTTGCAAGGGTGTAATGCGGACCCCTTATTTATTTGATTTGTTTTTCTTGATTCCAAACGATTCCCCCGCCAAATTCCTTTTGGCCGTCAAGTCTCCCCCGCCACCCCAACTAACCACCCTCTTCCTGGCACTCATCCCCCACCACTTACCCAGCCGCGTGGTGCGCTCGCGTGGCGCTGCGGGCTTGTCCCCAGTCCCATGTTCGGTCTCGAGTTCCTCCTGCTGCTGCCGTGCTTGCTGCAAGATCCGTCGGGTCAGCCGGGGCCCCACATACTCTTCCTCCTCTTCTCTGGTCCCACGACCCCGCCGCTTTTCCCGGGATCCTGCCCGCACTGCGTCCCCAGCCAGGATCTGCTCAGCCAGAGGCGCATGTTTTTCCTGACCCGCAGCTCCGCGAGCCGCCTTGAATTTGGGCATTTTCCTCCAAAACTTTGCCGGGAAGGTTCACACGTGGGGACTGAGCGGGGGGAAATGGAGAAAAAGCCTTGAGTGCGCTTGCGCAGTGAACTCCCATGTCCCAGGAGGCCCCCTCCACGGGGATTACAGCGCCTCCGAGCGTTCGGAGGCCAGGAGTGCCATCAGCGCCGCCACACACCCTAAAAGAGCTCTTGGGTCCTGGAGCTGGACTCCCGAATAAACTCATTGCATTTAACGTTGGCTTCTCTAAGTGGTGGCAGTCCGAGCGATGATTTTCTACTTTTACGGATCGAGGACCTATATGCCCAGCCAAAAGTGAACTTTCTTCGCTGCAAGGCTGGGGGCGGAGGTCGGGTAGTGACGTCACTGGAGGCGTCACGGAGGAGGTGCCTAGACCTGCCTCTGTTCCTCGTGGGCGCGTCGACTGGACGCTCTGTTTTTACGTCATTTCCGGAGCACCTGCCTCGGCAGAAAATTGCATTGGGGGGATTCACTTAGTGTGGGCGGCCGGAGAACACTGTGATTCAAGTGTTTTCTTCCTGCCACCTTCCTGGCCCGATACCATGGGAGTGACTTGGTAGGCCCGCAAGGGACTTTGTGGGGCGGCGATTGGGGTCGGGAAGGGCCCTCGGAGCCTGGCGCGTACCCGGGAGGAGGCTCGGGACCAGGGTCCGCGGTCCCCCACGAGCTGAGCAAGATGTCTTCGGAATGTGTGGGTGAGGGAGACACCGTGAGGGCTGCGGATTCTCTGGGCTTGTTTGCTCGAAGATGCTCCCCTTCGTCCTGGAAGGCGGCAGGTGAAAGGTTTTGTCCCAGGAGCCCATCGGTGGCTGTGTACTTCCCGCCGCCCTTCCTTTTCCTTCCTTCCCAGGAGGCCATCGGCTTGGAAGTAGGATGTCCGGACTAGGACCCAATCTGCAGGCGGGGCTAGACGGGGTGCAGGATAGGCGACGAGGAAACCATCTTTTTAAAGATTTTCTCCTGTCCCCCCTGCAGCCACCTAATGCAGTTAGACCAGCCCGTGTCTGGTTCTGGTGTGGCCATTTTAAGATCTTCCGTGTAGAGGGAAGAAAAAAAGAAGCTGTTTGGAGTTAGATGGGGATTCAGGCACTTCACCTCCTCAGGATCCGTTTCCTACTATGTTTAATTATATGGTTGGTCTAGTTTCTATGGACTTTTAATCTTCAACATGATATAAGTGGGGTGGGAGAGAAAGGTATGGTCCTAATGCTCTTGGGGGCATGGGTTCCAAAATTCTAGATTTCAGGTTTTTTTGTGTTTTTTTTTTGCTTTGTTTTGAATATTGGTAAGTATTAGCATGTTTCTAGGCAGAGAGGGCTGGAGGCTAGGATACCGGAAGTCAGTGGCTGGAGACTGTGGGAACTACTCTTTCTGGTAGCTCAGGTTCTTGTAGGCTTGTCGGTTACTGCACCTTTGTTTTCTGCAGTGGACATCATGAGCCTTTTTTCTAAGTCTTCTGATGTAAGGGGGATATGTGAGGGATGGAATGAAAAGTTTGCAGCATAGAGCCTTGGAACCCTGGAAGCCCCTGTTCTTTCAGTAGAGGACAGAAAGAGGGAATGGGCTGTCAGTCTGTTGGGACCCTTACCAAGTTTTTCACATTCCTGGGACTTTTGACCCCTGTAACATCAGTTTAGGGATTCTTTATATTTCTCAATAAGGCACATCATCTCATTGCTTATGAGACATTTTCTGATGGAGAGTAGTGACAATTTTTAGCAACAGCAGGAATCCAATTTTTATATCTTCATGTAGTTGATTGATCATAAAATAATGCAGTGTCTTCCAAAATTCAGTAATGTATGGTTTTTGTATAGCTAGGTGCCACCTGTAGTAGTTATAAATGTTTTCTTTTGAATCTGTTTCTTTTCCTTAAAAACATATTAACAGGCAGCTGTGTCTCTAGGGAAGCAATCTAGTGTAGTGGATAAGAACACAGACATCTGGGACGCCTGGGTGGCGCAGTCGTTTAGAGTCTGCCTTCCGCTTAGGGCGTGATCCCAGTGTTCTGGGACCGAGCCCCACATCAGGCTTCTCTGCTGGAAGCCTGCTTCTTCCTCTCCCACTCACCCTGCTTGTGTTCCCTCTTTCGCTGGCTGTTTCTCTCTGTCAAATTAATAACTAAAATCTTTAGGAAAAAAAAAAAAAAGAACACAGACATCTAGCCAGGCTGCCTGGCTTCGAATCTTGGCTACACCACACACCAAGGTATGTTACTTGTACTCTTCTGTACTTCAGTTTCCTCATTCGTAGCAAGGAGATAAATAATAGCTCATCTTACAGGGCTGTTGTGAGGATTCAAAGAATTCATTTGTCTAAAGGCTTTTGGGCACTGCCTGGCATATGGTTGGTGCCTAACGATTGTTACCTACTACTCTAAAGGGGAAGCCAGTTTCACTTACCATAGAAGGAGATCTTGAAAATAACATTATTTCATTGCTTTGATTTTATTCTTGTAAATACTGTTGCCTCTCATTCCTAAAGATTATAAACTTGAGGCTCGCTTTCTCTTTGATCCTAGGGCTGTTGAGTAGAATTTTCCACATGGACAGAAATGTTCTGTAACACCCCTGTCTAATACACTAGCTGCCATCACATGTGGCTGTTGGGCCTTTGAAATGTGGGTAGTGCAGCTGAGGAGTTGAGTTTTTAATTTAACTTGTTTTATTAGTTTAAGTGTAAATAGCCACATGAGGCTTGTGACTAGTGTACCGGACGTCACACAAAGTGTCAGAGAAATGGTAAAAACATACTAACCCCAAATTGAGATTTTCACAATATAGTCAGAACTGAAGGAATCGCAAAGGACAGCCCTTTCTCATATGACTCAGTGTTATGGATTGCTCAGTCTCTGTACCAAGAAAAACCTTCTCTTGAACATTGGCACACATGTCCCACTTGGGAAGCACTGGTGTGATAGCTGGAAGTTCACTACACTGATGTGAGTGCCGTGAGACCTGTGTTCTAGTTCTTAGTGGAGCTGTCAGGAACTGTTAACCTCTATTTCCTCATCTTTAAAATGAGAGAAGGGTCAGGGTCGGTGGTCTCTAAGGTGACTCCTAGCCCTGAAGAGCTGATTCTGTGGGTAAATCAGTGAGTGTACATGTGCCTCTGGATACTGATGATTTGGTCCTCTCCCTTCCAGTGTGTCCCAGATGCCCGTGGCTGAGGGCAAGAGTGTCCAGCAGACGGTGGAGCTCCTCACCCGGAAATTGGAGATGCTTGGGGCAGAGAAGCAAGGAACGTTTTGTGTGGATTGTGAGACCTACCACACAGCTGCCTCCACTCTTGGCAGCCAAGGTCAGTGAGGTGGGTCTGCAGAATGGCTGGAACCTCGCTTGGAGTTGATTGACATTCATGTTCATTGAAATGTTTATGAGCTTTTGCTAAGGGTGCTATCCTTGAATATGTAGCAGATCGTTCTGAATTCATTAAATCTTGGTCCTTTTCTTTTAGACTGGGCCAATGCTTTAGTCTTTTTGCACTTCGCCCTTTTAAAGCTGCATTTCTCGGGATATTGGTCACTGGCTTACTGCATCTAATCGTCTGGGTTACTTGTTAAAGGTGCAGAGTCCTGGGGCGCCTGAGTGGCTCAGCTGATTAAGCGTCCGACTCTTGATTTTGGCTCAGGTCATGATCTCAGGGTCCTGGGATCAAGTCCGTCATTGGGCTCCATGCTCAGTACAACATCTGCTTAGGATTCTCTCTCTCCCTTTCCCTTTACCCTTTCCCCCATTCTTGCTCTCTGTCTCTCAAATAAGTAAATAAAGTCTTAAGAAAAATAGAGGTTCAGGGTCCCGGCTCTCCTTACCGTCTTGTGCTGCAAGCCTCATAATTATACTTCACCCAGCTCCCTTTATGACCTCTATGCACTCTTAAGTTTGAGAGACTCCTTTTAGGCCCAGAAGTCTATGATTCTTTCACAGCTTTAGAGTTCTTAGAACTTTGTGCAGAAAGGCTTTCAGATTCCTGCATCTAGCCAGCGGCCTTGAATTCCTCATTGGCATGACCTCAACCACTGGATCAACTTTTGTTTTAAATATATTGTGATGGGCTATGGATGGTGGTGGTAGGGAGGCAAAGAGAATCTTTTTTTTTTTTCCTTTAAATTTTTCTTTAAATTCTAGTTAGTTAACATATAGTGTAATACTGGTTTCAGGAGTAGAATTTAGTGATTCGTCGTTTACATATAACACCGGGTGCTCTTCATAACAAGTGCCCTCCTTAATCCCCATCACCCATTTAGCCCCCACCAACCTCCCTCCATCAACCCTCAGTTTGTTCTCAATTATTAAGAGTCTTATATGGTTTGCTTCCCTCTCTCTTTTTTTCCCCCTCCTATATGTTCAACTGTTTTGTTTCTTAAATTCTACAGGAGTGAAATCATATGGTATTTGTCTTTCTCTGACTGACTTACTTCACTTAGCATAATACTCTCTAGTTCTATCCACGTTGCAAATGGCAAGATTTTTTTGACGGTTGAGTAATATTCCATTATACATCTGGTATCTATAGATAGATATATAGATTATATACAAGAGACATTAGATATGTAGATAATAGATATGTCTGTATGTGTGTGTATCTATCTTTTTCTATATATCTATCCCATATTTTCTTTGTCCATGCATCAGTTGATGGACATTTGGGCCCTTTCCATAATTTGGCTATTGTTGATAATGCTGCTATAAACATCAGGACGCATGTACTCCTTTGAATCTGTATTTTTGTATCCTTTGGAGAAATACCTAGTAGTGCAATTGCTGGGTTGTAGAATAGTTTCTTCTCTTAAATTCTTGAGAAACGTCCATACTGTTTTCCAGAGCGGCTACACCAGTTTGCATTCCCACCAACAGTGTGAGAGGGTTCCCCTTTCTCCCCATCCTCGCCAACATCTGCTGTTTTCTGTGTTAGAGAACCTTTGAATACGAGTTAGAGAACTTGAGTTCTCTTAGTCTTGGCTCTGCAGTAATTTGACCTAGGACAGTTCCAAAGCACAGTGATTAAGAAGCTAGATCATGGAACCAGACAACTAAGTTCTGGTCACATACTAACTGCAACTTAGGGAAGTCCCACAACCTATGACCGTTTCTATGCCGGTCATTTACCTATTTCCCCATAGATCCATTCCCCACACCTCCCCTGCAGACAGCATTTGCCAGGCCCCCTTTTAGTCACCTTTGGCCAGTGAGGAGCAATGGGTAAGGTTAGAGGACCGAAGAAAGGGAGAGCACAGGTTCTTCTCCTCTCCTGCTTTGGGCGGTGTCTCCGGCTGGACTGTTTCTTCTTTGGTTTTAGCTCCTGCTGGGTGGCCCTCGTGCCTGGCTCTGATGACAGCACATCCTTTCTTTTTCCTTCCAGCCTTAGGGGTGGTAGTAAGTAGCTCCCTGTGCTGCTAATATTTGGGCGGCCTCACCATTTGTTTGGTTTTTTGGTTTTTCCAACCCTGGTATTTTGTTCCCTGTATTAAATCCCCTGCGGGGTCTGTTTCTGTGTCTTCCCAGGACGGTTTTGTCATTTGTAAAATGAAAACATAGTACTGATCCTCTAGTGTTGTGCTAATTAAATAAGTGACTATGTGCAAAGCGCTTAGAACTGAGGTGGTCATGTAGTAAGTATTTAATAAGTAAGAGCTCTACCGAGGTTCGTCCTCAGTAAAATCACAGTGTCACCATTAGTTTTGCCTTCAATATGAAGGATATAGGAATCAAAAGAGATAACAGTTATGAACGCATTTGGAAAACAAAGCATTTGTGCACAGATGTAAGATGGCATACCATGCCTGTGAAACTACCTGTTGTAGGCTCCGTGTTCCAGATCTGACCTTTACTTTTTAAGGAGCTACAGTCTAGCTGGGGAGAGGACACATTCGCAGCACGCAGTGGGGTGGAATGGAAGGAGCAGTAAACTTGAGGTCAGCAGGCCTGGATTGGAGTTCCAGTTGTGCCCCTTACTGCCTCTGTGCCTTTAGATGATCCCAGGTTCTCACGGGGACCAGCATTAACATCACCCAGAGAGCCCATGGACACAGAGAGCGGGGCCCCTCCCAGACTTTTCCACTCAGTAGGTATGGCCTGGGGCAGAGAATCCGCATTTCCAACAAGTGCCCAGGTGGTGGTGCTGCTGCTGCTGGTCCAGAACCCTATAGGCTTCATTTTCCTTGTCTGTAAAAGGGGGACAGTAACGCTGGTTCTGCTTGCTTCACAGGTTTGAACTGATACAAAGATACTTTTTTTAAAAAAGATTTTATTTATTTATTTGCGAGAGAGAGAAAGCACAAGCTGGGGGAGAGGAAGAGGCAGAAGGAGAGGGAGAAGCAGACTCCCCACTGAGAAGGGAGCTTGATGCGGGGCTCTGTGCCAGGACCCGGAGATCACGACCCAAGCCAAAAGCAGACATTTAGCCAAATGATTGTAGTGTATGGGGCCACCCAGGCGCCCCCAAAGATACTTTATTTTGATTTAAAAAAATACTGTTGTCTATAAACAATTGGCAGTGCCATCTTCATTTAAAAAAACCTTAGTTGACTTTCAAAATATTTTCAAGACAGTAAGAACACTTACAGACTCCTATAGGATGGATTAAATAATTACAGTGAGTTTGCGTAAGAACAGAATGACTGATCAGCTTTGGATTTTTTTTCTTTTTTTGAGGGTTGAAATATTTTGCACTGGGCTTAGCAGGAGGTGAAAGGTCTCCATTGGCAGCAAGCGGTCAGGAGGGATGTAGGGTGAGGTTGGCACGGAACCTGTTGAGTTCGGGAAGTGGCAGCAGAGCAGAGGCCTGTGTAGAGGTCTCTCAGCCCTATCTTCTCTTTTCCACTGTTAATCTCTCATCCTTGCCTAGAATATCTTTTCTTCTCTGTGTGGCTGAACCCTACCCTCTCTTCGTATCATAGTTCAGGTCCTGTTTTCTCCATGAACATTTTTCCTGCTGACTCTTGCCCACTTTGATCTCTTTCTGCTCTGGTCTTTTCTTCCTTCCAAGAAGACTTGTGGTCTATCCATGTAAGCACTTTGCTCCTACTGTTTCTTTAAAAGTTTTTCACCTGTCTATTTATTCATTTTTAAAAATATTTTTCTTTATTTATTTGAGAGAGAGAGAGAAAGAGCAGTGGGGAGGAGCAGAGGGGGGGAGAGAGAGAAAGAGAGAAGCAGACTCCCACCTGAGCAGGAAGCCCGACGTGGGGCTCGATCCTAGGACCCGGAGATCATGACCTGAGCCGAAGGCAGACACTTAACCCACTGAGCCACCCAGGCGCCCCTCACCTGTCTTTAATGAGAGTGTCGGCGTACTGAGGCCAGGCGCTATAAGTCCTCTACTTGAATGCCTCTTAAACCCTAGCACAATGTTGGGGATAGTCAAGTATTTAAGATTTTATAGTTAAGTCTTTTTTTTTTTTTTTAAGATTTTATTTATTTATTTGACAGGGAGAGACAGCCATCGAGAGAGGGAACACAAACAGGGGGAGTGGGAGAAGAATAAGCAGGCTCCCAGCGGAGCAGGGAGCCCGATGCGGGGCTGGATCCCAGGACCCTGGGATCACGCCCTGAGCTGAAGGCAGACGCTGAATGATTAATCCACTCAGGCGCCTCTATAGTTAAGTCTTAAAATACTTGGGATTGTGGTAGTTCATCCATTAATTCTTGTAGTGTATGAGAGGGAGATCTTGCTTTCCATTTTCAGTTAACCAAATATATGTAGCCTGCTTTCTTGCAGAAAATCTCTAGTAGTAATCAATGAGAAAATTCATTTCTGGGGCACCTGGCTGGCTCAGATGGTTAAGGACCTGCCTTTGGCTCTGGTCATGATCTCCAGATTCTGGGTTGGAGCCACGTGTCGGGCTCCCTGCTCAGTGGGGAGTCTGCTTCTCCCTCTCCCTCAGCCTCTCCCCCTGCTCATGTTCTCTCTATGTCTCTCTGTCTCAAATGAATAAATAAAATCTTTAAAAAGAAAAAAAAAGAAAAGAAAATTCATTTTTCAGTGACTGGAAGGGGTAGACTGGGGCTTGAAACCAGACCTTCTGAATTCAGATCCTGAGTCCTTTCTTCAAATGTGCTAATTGCTTCCCAAGTCAGCTGATTCATTAAAGTACTCCAAGGGTTTGGGCACCTGGGTGGCTCAGTCGGTTAAGCGTCTGCCTTCGCCTCAGGTCATGATCCCAGGGTCCTGGGATTGAGTCCCAAGTCAGGCTCCGTGCTCAGTGGGGAATCTGCTTCTCCCTCTACCCCCCACCCCGCTCGTGTGCTCTCTCTCTCTCTCTAATACATAAAATCTTTCTTTTGTGCTCCTCGTGTTTTCTGCAGAGCAGGGTTTTACCATAATGCTGTCTTGCCTGCCGTTCTTCTCCCTTCCTCTTTGGAAAAGACCGTTAGTGAGGAGACTCCCTCCCCACCCCCCCAAGATGGCTGAGGTGATGGCAGGTTGCCCTCTGGCCCTGTTCCGAGCATTTGACTCTGTCCCGGGCTCTCAGACAGAGGTCTTGCTGCTAATCGGCCCTCTGCCCCGCAGGTCAGGCTGGGAAGCTGATGTACGTGCTGCACAACTCCGAGTACCCACTGAGCTGCTTTGCCCTCTTTGAGAACGGCCCTTGGCTTATTGCCGACACCAACTTCGATGTGCTCATGGTGAAGCTCAAGGGCTTTTTCCAGAGTGCCAAGGCCAGCAAGATTGAGACCCGGGGTACCCGTTACCAGTACTGTGACTTCCTTGTGAAGGTGGGCACGGTCACCATGGGGCCCAGCGCCCGAGGCATCTCCGTAGAGGTAAGACCTGGGGGAAATAGGAGCAGTGTGTGCTGAGGGGCTGCTCGGCAGAGGGCTCTGCAGATTTCCACACCCCTCTGAATGCAGACAGGTGTTTCTGCTTTCCTGATCCCTGTCTCCAGGGCGCGTGTGCTCCCCGTCCCTACATCTTTTACCCTTTCTTTAATTATTCAGGCTCTGGCCCAGGGTGGGATTGGGAAGCTGGGGTCACAACAGGTAGAAAGCTTAGGAAGGCTGGCTTGCTGGAGAAGGGAAGGCACGGTCAGGGGAGGCAGGTGAATTGTGATGTGGAGGGACTGGTCCCCCATCAGGACTGGAGCAGACCTGGGCAACTTTTTGTGCAGGTAACTTTTGGGAGGTGAGCCCTAAATCATGTGTTTACATACCTTTCCAGAGTACACCTTAAGATAGGTCGCAAAGGTTGCGTAGCGAGATGAGTCTTTCCTTTTGACGTGCTGTCGACTTCTGTCATGGTGTAAAAAGGTATGTGTGGTGACTTCATCTCTGAGATACATGTTGGAGACCACAAAGAGGGAGTGTGGCAATAGCTGGCTTTGGGAACAGTGAAATTCCTCAGTCTACCATCTGCCCAGTACTGTGTGAGATTTAAAAAAAAACAAACGAAAAAACAGGTGAGCTACAGGGCCTGCCTTTTGAAAACGTGTGATTCAGTAAGCGAGCGAAGCTGAAACACACAGACTGTTTTTGAAGTTAGTCTGTAAGACATTCTCAGGCACAGAATGCTCTGGGAATTCAGGCCAGTGAGAGCACTGCTGACTTTGAGGATTGGGATGCTTTCTTCAAGAGTAGCATGTAAAGAGGGACTTGAATGTAGAGATGTGGGAATAGACAAGGCCCACAAAGCTTTCCAGGTAGAGAAAAGGGCCTTAGTGGTAATTACAGCTCTGAAGCTCCAGAGACCTCTGGGACCAAGGTTTCCTGGCCCCTTTTGGCTTGTGATACACCGCATTTGCTGAGACCCACTGGGAACCCACTGTCTGCTTATTCTTCTTATTTCCAGTTTTGTAGTACAAATGCATCCCAGCTCTTTCTTTACGTGTTTCTCCTTATAATAAGTTACAAATTATTTTTCCTGCCGTCTTTCCAATGAAAAACTAGGAGAAAGGAATGAGAAAGTCTAGGATGTATTTCCTTTGGCCCCTGCCACACTGGTGGAAGATTACTTCTTAGGGTCAGGTGGGGTCTGTTGTGGGGGTAATGTTTGGTCTTAAAGAGACATAAGAGCATGTGTGTCTCCTTTGCCCCCTGTGGTCGGACACACACACAGAGATACATACACACTCTTACTTTCTCTTGTTCTTCATTTTCTCCCAGAATTTTCCTGAGCTCTCCTTGGGATCTTCATGCAGCATAGCAGGGACTGTACAGTTCTGAGATCATCAAAAGGGGCCTGTATCTGTCTCTGGGTCTTGTGGGTTGGGGTGGTGGGTTGATAACTCCCAAGATGAGAATGTCAGAGATGCTTAAAGGGAATGATGCTGGGTATGTGGAATCCCTGGTGTCTGGGTTGAGTATTTTCCTGTGGAGCAACACTGTGTTAGTAGGTGTGTGTCTTTGGCTTGGGGTTGGAGAAAATGGGAGCAGGGGGCAAGAGGTGCAAGAGAATCAGAAGACCTTGTCCTTGCCCTAACTCAACCTTGTTCTTTGTTCTTTTGGTCCCCAGGTGGAGTATGGCCCCTGTGTGGTAGCTAGCGACTGCTGGAGCCTGCTGCTCGAGTTCCTACAGAGTTTTCTAGGCAGCCACACACCAGGGGCTCCCTCAGTGTTTGGGAACAGACACGATGCCGTCTATGGCCCGGCAGATACCATGATCCAATACATGGAACTCTTCAATAAGATCCGCAAGCAGCAGCAGGTGCCGGTGGCTGGGATTCGTTAGTGACTGGCAGCTGCCCGGCTGAGCTCTGTCACCAGGGGGACTGCACAGGAAGAGCAGGTTCTGCACCCTGAGGCCCCTGGACCCCAGAATCCAGGGGCAGACACAGAGGCTTCTCTCCCTCTTTCCAGCTGTGACTTTTGTTCTGGGGATCTGGACTCCCCTCCCCTGACCCTCACACACAGCCCCCCAGCAGCTGCTTCACCCTACGCCTTACTGGACTTGGCCTGTTCTCAAGAATGATAATTATGAAGAGTGGAGAAGTGTGGAGATTTCCTGCTTTAGGGAAAAAGGTAGGACAGGGCTGTCCCTGCCTAGTGTTGGTGGGAAAGCAGTCTGTATTTCCAGCTATTGAGGATTTGGCCTAGGTCCGCAGTGGTTGGGCCGGGCTGGGCTATAATAAAGACCTCTTCCTCTACCCCAGGGATGCAGTTGGTCCTGTTCTAGAGAAGGAGTAGGAGGCATAACTTGGTGTGATGGCTGTCATTTCCTGACCTGTTTGCTTAAGTGAACTGTGAGATGACTTTTCTAGGCTGTTGCCAGAGTCCTTTGGAGTCTCCCTCTGACATCTTTCCATTCTTTTGTGAATGAGGTTAAGCCACAGGCTAAGTTGCTGTAACAAAGAGAACCTAAAGTACGGTGGCTCCTGGTAGAAGTTTATTCTTCTCTGTTCTAACAGTACAGATGTAATCAGATGGTCTGGGGCAGATTTAACTGTACAAGGTCACCAGGACCTCGGTTTCCTTCTGTCTTCTTCAGCCAACCCTGGGGTGTTGACCTTGCCCTCAAGGTCAAAGCAGACTCCTCAGCTCCGTGTCTACAATACATTGGGGAAAGAGAGAGCAAAGCAGTTTCTTTTTAAAGAATATGACCTGGAGTCACTCAAATCAGTGTGACCGTACTTTGCTGAAAGGGATGCTGGGACATAGAGCCTCTTACTTGGGTGGCCATGTGTCCAGTTAAAACTCAGGGGCTTCTGTGACTAAAAGATGAAGGAGAAAATGGATGTGGGGGCCCAGTCAGAGGCCTCTGCTACATGGAGCTCAATGGATGTTCCCAGGAGGGCCCTTGGTTGTTATTTTGCAGAGTACGCCCCTGGAGCGAAGCCATTTTTTTGTGAATTGCATTGGAATAGGGCAGGTGTCAGAGCCCCTTGTGAGTTTCACTGGCTTAATCACACTGGGCAGTCAGTTCCGCACCCCTTGCCTAAGGGTTCACGGCTTCCTGAGCTCTTTGTCCTCATCTCATTTGAGCCTCCAAGCTGCTCCTTGGACTTACATCGCCTGCTCACCCAACTCCAGCTGCAGAAATGTTCCGTCGGGCTAACATTGATACGTACAGGCAGGGATGGTCTGAGGAAAGATGTTAATGTACTTTATTACAGAGCTGTCCTCAAGGATACCATCCCTCACTGAAGGTACCTCAGAGAAATTAGTTTCAGATCCAATGCCTCTGCAACAGGAATCAGGAGGCGGTCCTGTTTCCCTTGTAGCTTTGGCTGGCCGGAAGCTCAGTTTAACTCTGTAACTGCAGGAATCTGCCGGCTGCATTTTTTGTTCTCCTTTGCCCCTGGCTTTTTTGTTTGGTTCTTTATTTTGTTTTTGCTTTTTTAAATTGAGGTGTGTTTTAGATGTCATTTACAGACAATAAAATGCGTAGATCGTAAGTTTTTGGCCTTCTGATTTATATTTGCTCTCTTCCAGCTTTATCTGTTTGTATTTTTCTGTGGGCTCCCTGAACTCTTTTGTGAGACGAGACAGCATTTTGAATATAATGTATTCTTGAAAATATACACAGATTAAGTGTGGGAAATATAACTCTAGATGTATGCATTTTAGGGAGGGGTTCTGTTCTTTAAAAACTAAAGAGTATAAACTCCCTAACTGCAGTTTGCCTTTCAGACACAATCTTGGCTCGTACATTTCCAGCATTCTTCACTTTTGTTCTTTTCCCTTATTTCAAGCACACATTTAACCAGCATTAAGTCCAGTGGACACCAGATCAGGATTTATGAACTGCCACTTTGGGGATTTCTGTCCATCTTTGTCCTTTGCATCAATTAAAGAAAGTTTATCCCTAAAAAAAGGCAGGTAATGCAATACATTCCTTCATTTAACAAATACGGCTCCGCTAGCAAATTGTCAAAACTGAGCTGGTAACTAGTGGGAAGGGTCCAGATGTCATCCAACTTTTGTGTGCAAGTCGGAATGGGACTTTCAAGAGTCGTTTAGGATTGTCAGTATATCATTTTTGAAAGTTGAGGTTGAATGAAGGCTTAGGAGCATTGGTATAAATTTAAGGAAAAAAGAGCATGGTAATCCTCATTTTATAAATGAGAACTTGAACATGGCTAGTTAATGGAGAGGCCATATGTCTGGGTCTAAATTTTTTTTTTTTTTCTTCTCTGCTGGACTTGCCTTCTTACATCTCCTGCCTTTGCTTCCAGACGCTTTCCCCCTCTTCCCAACTGTAGCCACCCCTAAAGAGCAGAAACTGGGGAATGTCTAAGACCCTGCTAACATGTCACCGTGGTGGGTACCTTTGTCAGAGCCACATAGAAGTCTGCCAGCGTTGACTGTCAGAGCTCTCTAGGGCAGCTGTAGGACTCATCTAGTCCCCCTTTACTGGGAGATGGGGAGGTGGGGGCTCCCATAGAGGTCATGCTGAGAGAGGGGGCTGCAGTTGGGACCAAACTTCAGACTCAGGACCCCTGGCTATCAGCATGTGTCTAAGTGTGGCACCTGGGCTGCAGTGCCAGGTGATTTTAGGTGGAATGTGGAAAACACTTCTATATTAGTACTTCTTTTTTTTTTTTTTTAAAGATTTTATTTATTTATTCGACAGAGATAGAGACAGCCAGCGAGAGAGGGAACACAAGCAGGGGGAGTGGGAGAGGAAGAAGCAGGCTCATAGCGGAGGAGCCTGATGTGGGGCTCGATCCCATAATGCCGGGATCACGCCCTGAGCCGAAGGCAGACGCTTAACCGCTGTGCCACCCAGGCGCCCCTATATTAGTACTTCTATCTTATTCTAATGTATATTAGAAAAAAGCAGAACTAGCACTTTATTCCTTAGGATGAGGGTAAGTTTTTAAGAAAGAGTCCGTTCACAAGAACTATTAAGTTCTTGCACCCATGATACCTACAGATGGCAAAATCTGGGATGGCAGAAGGCACATGCTGGGGTTTGGGGAATGCTGTATTCCACCTGTGTCTAGCCCAGCACTTGTATCCATTCCTGTGGGGCCTGCTCTGGTTGTGCTTTCCTCCTGTCTGCTGTGCTGTTTTAATTCTCTGTACTCCTGTTCCAGTGTGCCTTCTGTTTGCTTGCCCCAGATCTTGAGTACCAAGTGGTCAGTCACATTTCCCCCGCCCTCTCTTGGTGTCTCTTGGGAATACCTAGAGACTGACCACTCCTCTCCACCACCGGGTCAGCCCCAACCCAGTGTGCCCAGTATTCATTCATGAGGCTTCAGGATGTAAAAGTATTCTTTCCAAATCCTGGATGATGAAGGAGAGCAGTTAGAAGTTCCCACCTACACATGCCCTCCAGTGTCAAGAGTTGAGACTCTGAGAACATAGAGAGGGCGATAGGCTGAACATTTTGAAGATGTGAATACGGTAGATCTGGGGCCAGGAAGGACTCATGGGTGGCCTGTCTCCAGGTGCATACCTGTAGTTCCCAGTATTGTCTTTCCCTCACCACAGCCTCCCTCTCTGTATCTGCCACTGTCTGGGCCCCTTGGGCTGCAGGCCCCAGTCACAAGTGCCACATGGCAGGGCTGAGATCAGTTGTATTACAAGTTTGGTCCTCTCCTGGGGGTTGGTGTCCTTGAACTTTGAGCAGTCTCTTCTTGGTGATGGACTGTCCCCCAAGGTGAGTTTCTGCCACTGTGCAGAGCATTCCAAAATCAGTCTCTTGGGTTACAAGGGACCCTTTAGGTCCCCTCGTTTGACCATGATTCAGGACTCAGGTCTTTTACATCATCCCTCGCAGAGATCATGCAGCCTTGACTTGGCCTCATCTAGGGAAATTCCTTCCGTGTGTATTTCATTGCTTTTCTCAATAACTGAGACAAATGCAAAATAAGACAGAACATACTTGTCCTTTCCCTCCCGGATCCTGGAGACTGTGTTGTCCTTCATGAGGGAGTTTCTCCCTAGTGGGTGCTGGGGTGTGAGCCCATGATGACTCTAAAGTAGCGGTTCTAACTTACGGCAGCCTAACCCCCGAGGGGAGCCCCGAGAGGACAAAGGCGCCTTGAAATCTTTGTGTGTATGCGTGTGTTTTGTGTGTGTGTGTGTGTAGTTTTGGGGGAATAGGATCTATAGGAGTTCATTAGAGTATCTCAAAGATCTGTGATCTAAAAAAGGATCTCTAAAAGAACAGATCCTAAAGGGAAACAGCAGGAAGGCAAAGGTAAAGCAGATGTGAAATTCAGCCTACTGGCTTCGCACATGCAAGACCTTCCCCTGCCACTCAGAACCCTTCTCGGAGGCCTTATCCAGGGATTTTCCTCCTTCATTTTCTAGTTCTTCAGGCCTTTTGGTCAGTTTCTGGGAAGCGGGACTGTTTTCCTGCTCTTACCTTTCCTGTTGGTTCCCCCTTCTTCTGTCTCTACACACACATGCACGCAACTTTTTATAAATGGGGAAGAGTAAATATATATGAAGAATCTTTCTAGCTTTTTCAGGGGGCCCAGGAATTACTCTTCCATTATTACACACTCCATGGGATCTGATAATTATTCCGTCGTATTGGAACTTGGCATAATAAGTATGTTTTTGTTGTTTAGAATGATGTCATTGATGAGGCCGAGAAGTAATTCTGCTCCTCTGTGATGAAATTAGCAAGTTAAAAAAAATTCTTGAAACTATGAGGGCAAAGATTCCTAATTCTCTTGCATTCTCAGTTTTATTTGCCATCACATTCCTGCCCCAACAGATGGCATAGACCTGTTTTTAAGGTTAATACGAATTCCGCCGAAATTTGTTTGGAGGCTTTAAAAAAGAATTTAGGGATGCCTGGGTGGCAGTCGGTGAAGTGTCTGCCTTTGGCTCGGGTCATGATTCCAGGGTCCTAGGATAGAGTCCCACATTGGGCTCCTTGTTCAGCAGGGAGCCTGTCTCTCCCTCTGCCTGCTGCTCCCCCTGCTTGTGCTCATTCTCTCTCTCCCTCTCTCTCTCTGAGAAATAAATAAATAAATAAGATCTTAAAAAAAAAAAAAAAAAAAAACCAATTTAGGGAACGTATTTATATATCCTAGATTGTCCCAAAGGCAGAATTCAGTATTGGAAATCTGTCATGTAGGAAGGGCAAAGCTAGGGATGTGGAGGTGACAGGTATTCCAAGGCCACTACTATAGGAGAGAGAACACTGCTTTAGGAGATGGGTGGCTGGGTGCTGGCCGTAGTACTGTCCTGAACTTGCCAGCTACCTTAAGTTGTGTTGGCCTTTGTGGGTCTCATCTGTAAAATGGGAATCAATGATGCCTACTTTCCATGTTTCGTAGGCTTGTTGAGGGGCTCAAGGGAGAATAAATGTCAAAAGCTTTATAGGCAAGGAGATGCCCTCTCTGCTCTTGCTTCTTTTTAATGGTGCTGAAGATACTGGTGGTTGGTTAGGATGTTTAAGCTGGGATGTTATGGGGGCGCCTGGCTGGCTCAGTTGGAAGAGCATGAGACTCTTGATTTCAGGGTTATGAGTTCGAGCCCCATGCTGGGGGTAGAGATTACTTAAAATCTATAAAGAAGTTATGGGGTCATACTGCTTGGTGGCAGGTTAAAATTCTCCCCCAGTGGAAAGAATGCAATTGTAATAGAGAATGAGCAGTGAGGGTGGGTCCCAAGAAGGCAAACAATTGTACAGGTATATTTTTTTAACCAGATCAGTGAGCACAGTTATGTGGCACATCTCTGGAGCATGGAACTCTGTTTTTTTAATATTTATCTACAGTGACAAGATTTTACTTGTTCTACAACCTGAAGGGAAAGACGCTCTGCTTTAAAACAAAATAAAACAAATTGGGGTAGAATTCAGTATATCTTCTTTGTGGAAAATACCCATCCCTGTTTCCCCTCATCTCCCAGGCCTTAGTTGTGCCTGTCTCTGAGCTGTGTGTGGTGCCATGTGTATTGTGATCACACTCATACCAGTTGTGTCTTTAAAGGACGCTCAGTGTTTGATTCTATTTTCCATTCCTTGTTGATGAACCACTGAAGCTCGTAACTCTGAAACTACGTTCAACCCTTTTTGTTAACTATGCTTCACAGCCTTCTCATATTTGAATTATCTTAAACAGCCTTCTTATTCTGCTTCCATCTAATACACAATTCTCAAACTCCTTAGTCTCAGGACTCCTTGACGCTTTTAAAAGTTCCACAGAGCTTTTTGTTTATGAAGGTTATATCTGTTGATATTTGTCTTATTACAACTTAGGAGGAAAAAAAAGTACTCATTTAAAGGTAAAATAAACCCATCACATGCTAACATGAATATTTTAATGAAAAGTTTTTTTCAAGCAAAAAACTTATACGAGTGACATTGTTTTATATCTTTGCAAATCTCTTGAACGTCCGGCATAATTGAAGACAGTGGATTCTCATATCTGCTTCTTAATTTAGTCTATTAAAATTTGTCATTTTGGTTAAAGAATGTGAATCCAGCCTCCCAGATGTGTAGTTGGAAAAGGGAAGGAGTGTATTAATCTTTTCACATAATTGTGGATATTGTTTGATACTACATCACAACTCTGCTGTTAGTTGCAGTGTGGAATCTCAAATTCTATCAGTGAACATTTATGTAATAACATTCATTGGCTTATTTTGTACTTTGAAGGAATCTTGTACTGATACCTGATGCATTGGTCGTTTGGAAAACATTGCACATCTTTTAGGTGTTGACACATTTCGTTATACAAGATCAAAAAAAATCATATTTGTTAACATCACCACCATTCTCATCAGAAAAGCCTTGGGAGGCTATTAAGTTCACAGCAGTGGATACAGGTTTGCAAAAATTTGAAGTTTGTTTGAGAGCTTGAGTTTGATCATTGCTAACAAGTGTTGTCAGGCTCACTTTATCTTTGAGAAAATATCTGTCAGACACCCGAAGCTGACAAAATATAGTTTATCTGTTAGCTCTTCTCTGTAAAAATGGTGTTCCAGGAAGAAAGTTACTAATTCAGCTCAAAATGCAGAGAAATTGCACAAGTGCTTTTCCTCAAGAAAAAGATGGTACTTAGGAATAGAGGCGCTTTATGCAGATATCCATTTTAATCACGTAGAATGGTACTGAAAAGATGGGTACTTAAAAAAACAAATAATTTTTAGTATTTCATCAAAGACTTCTAAGGTGTTATTTTTCCCATGAGTGGGTGGCAGTGAAGAGTACTTTGACGGGTAGCACAGATGAGTGCTAGTGCCTTGATATGTACTAAGGCAGCAGTAATTTTACCCGTTGTTACTTTTTGTATCATCAGTGCAAATGTCATCACTGTGACAAAAGCAAATGTCTTATTATGATGAAAATCGTTTTGATCTCAGGGACCTTGTGAAAGAGTGTCAGGGCTTCCCAGGCCACACTTTGAGAACCACTGATTGAATACATGCTCAAGGCACTGAGACTCTTTTCCCTCTAGATTGCTATCCTGAGAACACTCCTTCCTTCAGAAGTCTTAAGTGGCTCTGAAACCCGTCACTCAATAACAGCACCTATGATGTGTCAGGCACTTTGCTAAGGAATTAACATTGAAAAAGATACAATCTTGAATCTCCAATAATTTTGGGGGGGATTTGGGGAGTAAGAGGAGAAAATTGTTAAAGGAGTTAAAATGTAAGATGAGATTTTTAAAAAGAATTAAAGGTGATAAGACAACAAAGGGAATGCTAAATTTTAGACCCTACTTTGACCTCTTGAATCACATGGCAAATCCTCACCAAATGAATCAGATCGCTGGGTCATTTCCTTCCATCATCAAACCTCTTAAAAATGTCCAGGTTAATTACCTTTAGACATGTTCTCACACTTAAGTACGCTTGGCTGCAGGCATTGTAGTTTCATGCTTATAAGTGCACTCGCTGTTTCTCCCTTCTAATTTTGTTGTTCTTTAGCTTTTGTGCTTCTCTATTTCATATTGACAAGCCTTGAGCCAGTGTAGCTGTTAACCCATATGTTTCTTTTCTTTGTCTTTCTGTTTACATGTAAGCGTTTACCTGCTGTAGCCATGTGTTGGGTGATGTAACAGTGTTGTTCTGTTATTTGTAACTTGGTGGGGGGGTAACGTCACCTCCCGCAAGTTATGTCAGAACAATGCAGCCTCTGGAGGAAGCCTTTTCTGGGGCAGAAGATACTAGTAGAAATAGCCGCTGTTGTTTCCCTGTGGTTTCCATCTATACGCTCTGCTGGACTTCTTTAAGTTTTTGGCTGTGAACCTCTTCCTTGGGATTTCCATAAAACAGCTGGGTCCCGCCTGGGTCATCCGTGGCGAAAGTCAGACACGTGCTCACCCGTCTGGTAGCCAATAGTAACTTTTGCAAACGCTGCCTCAGGAAACCCCAGGGTTCGGAGGCTGCTTCTTTTGGAACGACACAGTTAATAATCACTTAAGTTTTTTAACAGAACAAAACAAAAACATAGACCGAATAGTGAGAAAGGCTTTCCCCCTTGGCAGTGGGGAGAGATGTTAAAGGAGCTCCAAAAAGTGTGCGGGTAACCAGTGTAGATAGAATTCCTTCACTGTTCCGCGGGCCTAAGTGCAGGGGAGAAGGGGGCGGAGATGGGCTGGGAGAGTCTGGCCCTTTAAGGAGGAGGGACAGCCTTAAGACTCTGTACCTTTAAGAGTCTCTTTGTCTGGAAACCTCCTTATTTACCCTCCTGTGCTTCAACCAAACTTCGACCCGCGATTCACAACGCCCCTCTACGCCGCCGCCCCTTACGCCAGGCTCAAATCGGCCGCACGTTTGTGGCTAACCCTAAACTTTGCGCCCGCGGCGCGAACCCTCGGAGAGGCAGTCTGTGCCGGGGTCGGGGCCGAGCGCTGCGCCGTTGGCGCAATGCGGGGCCCGGGGGGCGGGGCTCCGGCGGGCGGGCCAATGGGCGGGCAGGGGGCGGGGCCGAGTTCGGTTGTCTCGCGCCCTGGTGACAGCTCGCGCGTGCTGATGATGGCGGTAAATAGAGGGGGGGGTCGGGGAGGGGGCGGAGGAGGTAGGGAGGCAGCCAAGGGGGTAGCTCCAGGGGGTGGGGGGACGGGGACCGGGGAGGACGCGACGGCCAGGGAGCCCATTCTAAGACTCGGAGGCGGGGACAGGAGTCTCCGGCACACTGGCCCTCCCCTTTAAAGAAGCCAAATCCTCACACACCGGGTGAGGGGCGACAAAGGCGGCGCGCGCCTCGCGGGCGGGAGGAGCGGCGGCAGGGGGCGGGACCGCAGCGCCGGCGGGCTGGGGGCGCCCGGGGCGGGGGCCGGCGGAGGCGAGAGCCGGCAGTCGGGGCGCGCCGGAGCTTTATTTTGGCGGGGTGGGTGACGACTGGGTTGGGGGTAAAAAAAAGCCTTGTGGGGAGAAGCGAAGGAAGGCTTAGAGGCTCTTGGGGGGAACGGGTCTAAGAATAAGATGAGGAAGATTAAGGAGAGAAAGGGTTAGAAGGCAGGGAGAGTAGGAGTGAGAAAAAGCCAGCCAAGGAGGTAGGAAGGAGGCAGAACCCAGGGTAGGTGTTAAGGAAGCCGGCAGGGAATGAGGTTAGGAAGACCAAGGCTGGGGTTAGGTGTAAGAGCAGGGGTTTGAAGAAGAGAGCTTTGAAGGGGATGGTAGCAGGGTGAGGGTGCTGGGGGAAGAGTTGGAAGTGGAAGGCGAGGAGGGGCAGAGCTGGGGTGATAGTTGGGAGTAGAGGAGAGAGGGTGATTAAGAGCCAGACGTGACAAGGGTGTGAACTAGTGCAGAGCGAGATGAGCTGAAGGGCTAGGACCCGCGAGGGAATCGCGAGGTTCTGAGAAAGGTATGGGTTAGTGGGTGGGCGATGGGTGTATGTTCTTAAAAGTGAGGGAGGGTGAAATAGATACTGGACGAGTACCAGGTGGAGTTAGGAATAAGCGTAGTGGAAGGGTGAAAGGAAACGGATGAGAGGTGGGGCGTTTATAGGACAATTCTGGGGCCAGACAAGCTGAAAGGAGAAAAGAGTAAGGGTGTAAAGAAGTGATGGCGGTCTGGGACAGGGTAACTGGGGAATTGTGTTAATTGACGAGGTTCAGCCAGATCCAAGGTAAAAACAGTGAGGTGGAGAAACAGAGCTGAAAGGGACAGGGCGGAAAGGGGATGGTGAGAAAAGGAAGAGATGGGCCCTGGGTTTTAAAGGATGAGATGGGGTGTAAGGGAAGAGAACAGGGTTAAGGGAAGCTGGAGAAGTCCTGCTGGATGAAGAACTGGGCTAGATTGTACAGGAGTGGGAATCAAATGTGCAGGTTGTGGGGAGATGCTCCAGAAGGTCTGCATGAGTCAGGGCACAGACGCTATAGTGAAGGATCAAGTGTAGGGAGCCTTTGGTGCAGAAGAGGAGGAACCATGGTGAGTGAAAAGAGACCCAGAGATAGGAGTAAACACTGAAAAGTAAGAGTGGAGGGTGTGTGTGTGTGTGTGTGTGTGTGTGTGCAGGAAAGGAATTCTTTGTTGAGAAGAGAACTGTAAGTGTGTTGAAACTGTGGGTCCTTTTGTCCACAAAAAGTAGGAAATACCAGAAACCTCTTTTTCTCTTCAAGGCACCTTGAATTTGCTTCCACCTTTCATTGCTTTTAATTCGAATTTCAAGTCCACTTTGAAAAGATGAGACCCATTTTGATTTGATTTTGTTCTGTGAATGATGAAGCGTCAACTTGGTGTTGAAAACCTCTGCGTTTTGCTAGTGTTGTGATAATGGGAATACAGGTTTTATTTATTTACAGTGTGGCTCTGCCTGTGTAGTGTGATAGTGTTGTATTGTAGCGGGTGTACCTGACAGCGTTGGGCAGAGTGCTTGATCCACAGAGTTTTCATTTTCAATGGAGAGCCCACAGTTGTTGAGGTAGAGAAAGGTAAACATCTTTTTGTTTTGATTTGCATTTTGATTTCTGCCTAATTGTTTTTTGGTGGCTGCAGAATATTGAGAAATCATTCAGAAGAAGGCAAATAACCAACCAGGGAAGTTTGCTAGGGAAGAGATTTAAATCAGGACTGTGAGGGCTTTGAGTTCCTAAGCTGCCTTTAGCTTTATGTGGGACATTTCCCACTGTAGTAGGTGACTCGCCTACTACAGTGAATTCATGAGTAACTTTTTATCATGAAAAAGCCTCCATACAATAATGCAATGCCTTGGACAGCTCCACTGCCTCTCCTGTTTTGTAGTTGTGAATAAAGAAGGCCATATTAATATTAATTTCCTAGAAGCTTTTGATTTTTAAGATACTTCTGGAAATTAAAAGGAAGATGAGAAATTTGGGACAAAATTTAGATTATTCTGAGTATTTTGTTTTGATGATTTTTATTCTGAAGCTTTTGCATTTAGCTAAGAATATGAACGATTATTACTTTTTATTTGATAGTGCCAAAGGATAGCTATAATTTCCTTAAGGAAAAAATGCAAACTGATATTAAGAATCTTATTTGAGGTTATTTTATTAGTGTACATTCAAATATATAAAGATAACTTTTTCAAAATTGTATAAATTTTGAATTGCCACCATTTTATGGGTTTTTGTGTAAATAGCAAAGATGATAGCACTTGTAATAGCAAAATTATATTTTGATTAGTGGATATCAGAAACACTGGTTGTTCATATATGTCAATAACTTAGAATCTAAAGTCTGTCTGGATTCAGCTTCTGTGTTCATGGAATCTGGATTCTCTTAAGCAGGTGTTCAATATTGATTTTGTAATTTAATAGAAGATTTTTAGAAATTACTATTTTTGCTGCTAAATTTCAAGAGGTTTAGTCTGAAATGTTGACTTTCAAGCTGAAGAGTAACTTTGGTATGGGGCACCTGTTTCGGTCGGATGTTTGTGCATATCCCCTTGCTGTCTAGATAGGTTTGGTATGACTCGTAGGTTGTACTCTGTTTATGGTTTTGCCATTTTTATAATATAGTTGTTTTATACGTAATATCCTCATATAAATAATTTTAGACCTATTTGATGTTGATGAAGAATGTATAAACTATAAGGTCAACCAAGGGAAGGAGTCTGTTTGGATCCTGTCTCTTGTTTCTGTATGCTGCAGTAGTGTGCTAAATACACTCATTCTTATTGGGAATGGCTATTTCTCAGTTGATATTTCTAAAACTGAAAATGGGTAATCTTTTGGTTCAGATAATACTATTCATCAATAAGGACTGCAGTGGTAAGTGTAAGCTTTGTTTTCATTTTTTCAAGTGAACTCAGTTGAACTTTATTTTGGTTATAATCTTGTTTGCTAAGCAAAAAACTTTTAAGTCGTATATTCAGATTTGAATGAGTAGGTTGTACATACTGAAATGTTTTTCTGGTTAATCATAGATTCTTTGGATGGGAAGAGACCTTGAAAGGACCTGTAGTTTATCCTGCAACTTCAGTCAATATCCCACTTAAATCATCCCAGGTAGATAAAAATTTATCCTATTTTCATAAATCTTCAGAGATGTGGCAACCTTTGTAGATAATCTGTTCTGGTATTTAATTATTTTCTCTGTGAGGACAGTCTGCCTTCTGTCTAACCAGCATATACCTAGTGCTGTATTTGTATGTGTTCTCTGTTGCCCCATTTTCCATTTTTGAGTGAAAATATTTGCTTACTGTCATATTAAGGAGACTTTAATTCTTCATAAACTTAATAATAATAGCTACCCACGTATATGCTTTTATGCCAGCCACTGTTAAAAGTCCTTTGCAGATTGTAACTCATTTATTCCTAGCAGCAACCCTATGAGATTGGCGCTATTACTGTTCCCATTTTACATGTGATGAAATAAAGGCTCCTTGAGATTTAATGGCTTGCCCTCAAGGTTATACTCAGACATTACCTTTTTTTTTTTTTTTCAGTTGTAGAATTCTGCCAAGTGGTAGGGATAGGATTCGAACCTTGGCATTTTGCAGGCAGTCCGTGCTCCGGTATTACCTCTGCTTGACTGTTGTGAACTGATTCTTCATCATGCTCTTCTCCAGATTAAACAGTGCTGGTTTATTTTATGCTTTAATCTGTCCTGTTTGCCATTCCTTAGATTATCCCTGTGGTTCTCTTATTAACCTTTCCTCAGTTGCTTTCTAGATGGGGAGCCTGGGACAAGCACCATTAAGGGTTACGTCTAATGCAGAGATTACATCAAGGTTCTTACATGCCCTTATTTTTTTCATTACAAAATTGTGTTCATAAAACAAAACAACCCCAAACCCATAAGATGCCTGAGTGCATTGCGGATAAATGGTTACCTATCTATCTTTTTCACGTAAAAAAGGACTTGTTATAAACCGTACAGGTCTATAGTTGATGGGGCGCCTGGGTGGCACAGCGGTTAAGCGTCTGCCTTCAGCTCAGGGTGTGATCCTGGCGTTCTGGGATCGAGTCCCACATCAGGCTCCTCTGCTAGGAGCCTGCTTCTTCCTCTCCCACTCCCCCTGCCTGTGTTCCCTCTCTCGCTGGCTGTCTCTATCTCTGTTGAATAAATAAATAAATAAAATCTTTAAATTAAAAAATAAATAAATAAAAAAATAAACCGTACAGGTCTATAGTTGAGAGATTGTTGCCCATTGAGGAAAAACGGAACTCCAATTTCAGTGCAGATGTCCATAAGCAAAGTCTGTTCAGATTCTCCCTGGTTTTTTACTGTCTTCTCTTTATGTATGTCTGTGTAAACAATATACTAAGTATATTTATGTATGCTTTAATTTGGTTAAATAGATCGATCCACCCTTTTTTTTAATTAAGACTTCATTTTTTTAGAGCAGCTTTAGATTCACAGCCAAATTGAGAGGAAGGTGCAGAAATTTCCCAGCCAGCCTCCCCCATTGTCAACATTCCCTCACCAGAGTGGTTCATTTGACAGTTGATCCACTCATTTTTTAAAATAACTAATAATTAGTGTTTACCAAGTACCCAGCATGAGCTAAGTATGTGAATTGTTTGAAACTCTCAACAACCCTGTGAGAGAGCGTCTGTTGTTAATGCTCTTTTGTGCGTGTGACTTTTGATATTTTTATGATGTTTCAAGCTTGTGGAAAAGTTGCAAAGATGATACAGGAACTTCTCTGTACCCTCATTCAAATTCACCAGTTGTTTTTGTTTTGCCCCAATTTGCTTTACCATTTTCTTTCACTTGAGTATATTTCAAGAAAATTTGAAAAAAGTGGGTAGACAGGCCTAATTTTAAAAAGAAAAGGGGGCGGGTGCCTGGGTGGCTCAGTGGGTTAAGCATCTGCCTTTAGCTCAGGTCATGATCCTGGGGTCCCGGGATTGAGCCCCGCATCAGGATCCCTGCTTAGCTTCTCCCTCCATCTTTGCCCCTCCCCCGCTCCTTCTCTTTCTCTCTCTCCAATAAATAAAATCTTTTAAAAAAATAAGAAAGGGAAGAATGTTTTGAATGTTGGTGTGTTTGATTTTAGTTAATCTTGTGATGCAAAGGAATCTCAAGGATGGATTGAGAGTGGATTTGGGGGTTATATGGTTTATTTTCTTCCCTAAATTCTGAAAAACATTCTTTTACCTGAGAATGACAAGTTTGTAGGCCCCTCCCTCATCAGCAAAAACCATGTCCTGGTATACACCTTTGTTGGGGACCTTCTTAGCACCTGGCGTGGTGTGTTCACACACAAGGGAGTCCTCAGAATATGATAGGAGTTAATGATGTATGGATGGTTATTTTTTTTTAAGATTTTATTTTTTATTTGAGAGAGAGAGCAAGCATGAGCAGGGGGAGGGGCAAAGGGAGAGGGACAAGCAGATTCCCCACTGAGTGAGGAGCCCGACATGGGGCTCAATCCCAGCACCCCAAAATCATAACCTGAGCTGAAGTCAGACACTTAATGGACTGAGCCACTCGGGCACCCCATATGGGTGATTATTATGTGAAAATAGGAGCCACAGGCCTGTTCATCACTGTGACTGAGACGTATTTAGGTGAAATACATATATTGAAGATCTTCATGTAGCATCAAGAAGCTGGAAGAGATCTAAGTGCAATACGTACTTTCTTAAGAACCAGGTTGCAATTAATACAAATAGGTTTGCCTTATGGTAGGGGAATGAGTATAAATATCCTAACATGCTATTACCTTCCCCCAAAATAAACCTAAATTTTGGGAGTCTTTTCAGTTGTCATCATATAAGGAGACTTAGCTGACCCCATCCCACTACTATCTTCCAGCTCATCTTCAGCCTTTATTAAAATGGTAGCCAGTCATTTCATAAAAGCATGACCTGCAGAATGAGGCCTGTTCAGTTTCAGTAAAAGGACTATTAATTGTATTCTGATGTATGTAAAATACAGCACTTGTGGGCTTCTCCCCACCCCACCTCTTTAAGTGATCATTCAAGCTATGAAATATAGCTCCTTACTAAAGCTGATTGTAATAATTAAAAACACTTAGCTTTCATAAGGACGAGAAAATTATAAATTATTTGGAAAGCATTCTTTCCAGTCATGCATTATTGTTTCTGAGACATGGGCAGTTTTAAAGACTATAATACTATTCCTTTGCCATTTACATGTTAATAGAAGTCTGAAAAGTAAGATGCTTTTATGAAATTTTCAGGGCTGTGTTTATTTTATGTCAAGTTGTAAACAGCATTTTGTGACAGGTATTTTCTCTCTTTGTCTTCTATTGAGCTAATTAGTAATTTACACTCTAGTAGCATCTCTTCCAGCCTCACTGTGTGAAAATGCCTGCTACTCTGTGCCTTCCGTGCAGCCTGGGCTGGCAAATGATTGGGGACAGATGTTGGTTACCACATCAGAAGGATCAGGGATAAAATTTATTTTTGTATTGTGTTTTTATAAACATACAGGCTTTTGTATTTGCCCTGCGACTGCCCCAATGCCTACCCCACCCCCATTCAAATAGGAATGTTATGACCTCCTGTAATGCAGAGCTACTGTCCCTGATTCAATTTTGGATTGTTTTCTATTCTGTCCCACACCCCCACCCCAACACTGTGGGATTTGGGAAGGATTAGCAGGGCAGTCTGGCAGAGTTTAGAGCCCAGGAAGCTGGTCTTCATTGCTGCCTCCCATTGTCAGAACACAGAGCTTCTTGTCATTGCCTTTAGAACCCAGCAATGCTTCTCATTGGGCAAGCTATGTGAGGGGTGGGAGCGGAGCTCTGTTGTTAGTGAGTTAGGAAGATGCTTTCAAAAGATACTTGTATTCCTCCAAAGGAAGGAGAGGTCCTACCTTTGTGTCAGCTTTTTCAAAATGTAGCCATGAGTGACCAAAAGATAATTTATAGCTTGGCTTTAGCACTTTGTCACATTGGTGTTCTGCTCTTTCCTGCCCCCGCTCTATCTCTTTCTGCCAGTCTCTGATACTGGAAGGATGATGTGTAGTATCTGTCATGTGCTCACGTGCATTGGCCATATGGACAGATTAAAGTAGCAAGAGCTTTTGACTTTGAAATAAAGTCTTAAGGATCAGTTTTTTCTATGAAGAATATAAATTTTAATTGAGAATTAAAGGAAGCTTAGAGAGGGGTTTACTGATATATCAGTTTTGAGTCAAAACCTTTCTAGAATGCTAGATAATTTGTGGTACTTATTTTTACAGTTATGGATACTAATTTATCAGGATAATAAGGTCGGAGTCCCTGTTAGAGCTCATTAGAGTCTCCCTGACAAAAATTGTTACCTGGAGGTAGCCACAAAGAAAATTAGGTAAGAAAATGTGTGAATAGCTCTATTCAGCCATCATTGCTAATAGCATTATAATCATAAGCATCTAGCCATTGACAGTGAATCAGCATTTATGAACAGAAGACATCACGTTTATGTAAACATTTACAGACTAGGTAGTTGTGTTAGTGTTTTGTTTTCATAACCTAAAATGCCTACAGCATCCCTCTGGGTGGCATTGCTAGCATCTGCTGCTCTTATTCTCCTCTTTCTGTGTTCTAGTACAGCTACCTGTATCAGTTGTTTTAATGATACTGGGTATTCATGGCCAGACATTAATTATATTCTTGTGCTTTAACATCTAAAAGAGGTCAAAAGTCAGATTAATAAGCAACATTTCATATAAAACAAAATATTGAAGTGGACATCACACAGAGGGGTGTTATGAGTAAGTAAAGATGACAAAGTGAATACATGACTATGGAATTAAATATACTCTTTTAAAAGAAACATTTCTAAAATATATGGCATAGCTTGAAGAACTGATAACAATGCTTTAATGAAGAGATCAAACTCATTCGTGATTGGGATCATTGTCTACTCCATGCTAAAATCCCGGATTGCTTAAATATTACCAGTCTCCCCAGTTATCCTATAAATGTGCTTCTTGAACTTTTTTTCCTCCATAGGCAGTTCAGCTTAGCCTATACCTAATACTAATTAAAAATCTATTTAAGGTATCAATTCAATAATCCTTATCATTTAAGTAAATATAAAATAAAATATACAATTGCCACTTCTTACCTATCAGATTGAAAGATGATGGTAGGTGGTAGAGGCTAAGGATGTGGGGTAGTTGAAACTCTCACACACTGTTGGTGGGAATATAAATTTCCTTGGAGGTAAATTTGGCAGTGTCTATTAGAATTTAAAATGTGTTTACCCTATGACCCTAGAAGTCTAGCAATTCCACTCCTAGAAATCTGTCCTATGGATATATTCATACACTTGCATGAAAAGTGTCAGTACAATAGCATTGTTTGTTATGGGGAAAAATGACACGTGACATTTCCACACAGTGGAACTACCATTAAGCTGTTAGGAATGCAGTGGATCTCTATTTGCTGATGTAGAAAGACCTCCACTGTTAAATTTTATTTTATTTATTTATTTTTAAATACACCTAGAAGCTCTTATTTATTTGTTTAAGTAATCTGTGCTCAGCGTGGGGCTCGAACTCATGACCCGGAGATCAAGAGTCACATGCTCTTCTGAGCCAGGCACATGCCCCTGTTAAATTATATTTTTATTTTTTAAATTATATATTTTTAGAAAGTTATGTTACTGAACAATATATGTAGAATATTTCTTTTCTCATAAAATGTAAGGACTGTTCCGTTTTTTCAGGGGAGGTATTCACTTTTTCCTCTGTGTACTACTATGGTGTTTGCTTTCAATAAGCCTGTGAGGAAGGGGTTCACTGACAACATCTTTACAAGGGGATCTTCTTCTTTTTTTTTTTTTTTTTTAATTTTTTTAATGTATTTTTATTATATTATGTTAGTCACCATACAGTACATCCCCGGTTTCCGATGTAAAGTTCGATGATTCATTAGTTGCGTGTAACACCCAGTGCACCATGCAATACGTGCCCTCCTTACTACCCATCACCAGTCTATCCCATTCCCCCACCCCCCTCCCCTCTGAGGCCCTCAGTTTGTTTCTCATAGTCTGTAGTCTCTCATGCTTCATTTGCCCTTCTGATTACCCCCCCCTTTGTTTATCTACAAGGGGATCTTCTGTAATAGAAAGGGAGAAGAAGGAAGCTGGCCAGAGAAGAGAACTGCTTTACTCATATGATATACATTAGTCAAGTATTTGAGTCAGAAGCGAGCACTGGAATGGCAGAAAGGGGGATATAATGGAATTTGAGACCATTTGGTGGAGGTTTTAAAGGCTCATGATAAAGTCTGCATTTGATGTGAAAAATGATTTATAAAATGGAGATGATAAGAGTACCTAGTCCATTGGGTTCTTGTGAGTACTAAATTAAATAATGCGTGTAAAATGGTTAGAACAGTAACTGCCATATAGTAAGTGTTCATTATTAGCTATTATTGAATGAAAATACATTCTCTTTTGTAAGCCTGAATAAATTAACATATTGTCTTTTATTATGTGTGCTGATGATTCTGCTGACCTGTCTGAGGGACCACGTAGCTTGTGTGTTTTTCCAGCAGTACTGATGATTGGACCAACCATTTGTTTTTCTCTTTTGACCTTCCTACCTACTAACTCTTAGTATTAAAATCTGAAATACTGAAGGGTTATAATTTTAGAGCTTTAGACATATGATGTCTTACAAGTTGCTATTGGTTTTGTTTACCAATATTATCATGTATACTAGTTTCCTTTTGGGGTTTGTAAAAAAAAAGAGGGGAACAGGTAATTTGGGGGGGAAACATCATTTTCTGTGCCTGTGGGATGTGGAATAGATATGTCACTTTGCGCTGAATGTGTTCGTCAGTTTCTGTTAGCAGTGCAGTGTAATGAGCACATTAGCTACCACACCTACATTGGCAGCCAGCAGTCTGCTTGTGAATTCTTTTAGAAAACAGAAATCTGGCGAGAAGCGTTCCTGAGCAGTTGAAATATCTTTGGGAAAATTACATAGAACAAATAAAGTAGAAAAAATTTCTCCTCCAAAAAGAAATTGTTTCACCACTGAAAGCCACAAAAAAAGATGTTTTACTTTACTTTACTTTACATTTACTTTACTTCACTTTATAGTATATGTATTCTGTTGTAAAATTTTTTTCCTTTCCACTTCTAGTTAAAATGTATCTTAAAACATACATCTTTTTGAGGTTTTAAAATAAAAACCTTCAGCAGAAATAACAATAAAAGTTTATATTTAAGCACAGTACTTGGCACTTAAGAAGTGTTGGGTAACTTTTATTGAATAAATTGATGTGTGCATGAATAAGAAATATTTTGAATTTTAACTTTATACCCTGTGATTTGGACACAGTTTAGCATTGGTGTATAAAGGCCTTCTGTTCAGCCTCCAATTCCATGCCTGTTTTCCTCTCCTACCCCACAAGCACCTTATCTAATGTATTTGATGTATGTCCTTGATTCTATATGCATCTTCCTAAAATGCTTAGTGATTTTTTTTGGTGTACTTATCTTTAATTCCAAAATTGTTCATGACACTACACTGTTGCAGAATTTGGCTATAGAGTTCTCCCTGTAAAAATGCTATAGCTCTGGGCTGGAGTGTCTGGCTGGCTCAGTTCGTGGAGCATGTGTCTCTTGATCTTGGGGTCCTGAGTTTGAGCCGCACGTTGGGTGTAGAGATTATTTAAAAAATCAGATTTATAAAATCTTTAAAAAACAATGATAATATGTTTGAAACAATGAAATAAAAAAATCTTTAAAAAACAATAGCTTTTACTCTGGTTTTACTTTTTTCACTTGGCACTGTTTTAAGATCTATGAATGGTTTTGGATGTACATTTAGCTAATTGCTCCTACCTGCAGCATGCTATTCCATGGTGTGCATCCATTCCCATAGTGATGGGTGCCTAGGCTACCATAAACAGTGCTACCAATAACAGTCTTGTTTGTGTTCATCATGGACATGTTTGAGAATTTCTTTGGGATACAGACTCAGGAGTGGCATTGTAGCATAAACACTGTCAGGCTGCTGAGTGTACACACCTCACAGGCACTGTATTCTCCACCTCCCAACACTTGCTATTGTCCACAGTTCGAATGTTTGCCATTTAATAATGAATTTTCTAATTACTAGTGAGTTTGAACATTTCTTCATATTTTAGTTAACTGTTTCCCTTCTGTGAATAAGCATGAAAGAATATAGTATTAAAAAATTTTTCTACTGAAGTATAATTGATATATAACATTATGTTAGTTTCAGGTGTATAACATGATTTGCTATTTGTATATATTGTGAAATGATCACCACAATAAGTCTAGTAACATCACCATACATTGTTATAAATTTTTTTTTTCCTGCAGTGTAGACTTTTTTTGTACTGTCTTGCTAATTTCCTTAGAGAATAGGTCTGGACATAGTATTTTATTATTGTTTTAAAAGTTGGAGGAGCTTTTGGTTATGCATTATATTTTGCAAGATATTAATGTATTTGCTTACACTTCAAAAAAGGAAGAACATCCTACTTTATGCAGAAGCTTAAAGTATTGTTTTCTTCCTGATTCTAAGAGACTGAAACAAACATATTTTTTTTTATTAATAATGATTTTTTATTATATTATGTTAGTCACCATACAGTACATCCCCGGTTTTCGATGTAAGGCTCGATGATTCATTAGTTGTGTATAACACCCAGTGCACCATGCAATATGTGCCCTCCTTACTACCCATCACCGGTCTATCCCATTCCCCCACCCCCCTCCCCTCTGTAGCCCTCAGTTTGTTTCTCATAGTCCATAGAAACAAACATATTTTTTAAAAATTTTATTTATTTATTCTTAAGTTTTACTTATTTAAGTAATCTTTACACCCCATGTGGAGCTTGAACTCACGACCCCGAGATCAAGAATCACACACTTTTCCAAGTGAGCCAGCCAGGCGCCCCTAAACGAACATATTTTTATGGATTCAACTCGAAAGCTGTGGAGTATGCTACAGTTAAACCACCTTGCTAATTAATCTATTCTCATTGTCTTCCTTTATGCTGAAAGGAGAGCAAGCGTTTTTACCAGAGTAGATTTGGTTGGGAGAGTGCTTCATTTCATTAGTTTAAAAAGATCTCCCCTGGCCACAAATTGGTAGACTATCAAAAAATATTAGCTCCAGTTATTTCCTATGTTTACAGCTTCCCTAGACGTCAGAAAACCGAGTAGTGGGCAACACCTCTCCACTTGTCTGTTTATTGAAGAGCCCAATGCTTGATCCTAAGCATGACCTTAATGCTCATTGACCATAAGTAGATAATATTAAATATGATGAACAAATACTATTTTATATGCATTTGCTATGAGAGGGCTATAGATGTAATTTTTACAGTACTTGGAGATAG
Organism: Ursus maritimus; assembly: GCF_017311325.1. Classification (NCBI taxonomy): domain Eukaryota; kingdom Metazoa; phylum Chordata; class Mammalia; order Carnivora; family Ursidae; genus Ursus; species Ursus maritimus. The sequence goes on along the minus strand of NW_024425452.1, from coordinate 1,633,877 downwards.
AGAAGAACATATTTTCTGAGATGCCATTTCTTAGGCTCTTAGAGAAAGCTGGGCAGCTGTTCAGATTTGCTGGTGAATCCCACTTCTATTTGTTTCCGTCTTCAGGAAAGGATAAATGCCTCTGATACAAAATGTTGACTTGTTTCAACAAATCCACAGTATTTGCGCTTTCCTGAGAAAACAATAGTCTCTTAAGCATTTTCATTTCTTACCAAAATGTGATGCAGTTAAGTTATTCTTTTGACTTTGGTTTAGCATCTGCTTGACTGTGTGAAAAAGGAATTTTAATTTGTGAAGTGATTGATGTAGCTGTGAACTCATAAACTGTGAACTTTCCCCAATAATACCGTATATGTTTAATTTTTTCCTTTTTTCCCCCCGGCTTTGAGGTTATGACTTTTGAGTAAGTATCTATCAGCAAAATATTATTTTGTGCTCTTAATTGTTTTCAAGCAAAGCCACACTCTATGCGAAGGTGTGCTGTGTTTTTTCAAATAACTTGATTTTGCTCTGTCTTGAAAATTACATTTTTTATTATTTTCTTTTTCCTCAGAAATCTTGCCTGGAAAATCATATTTTTAGATGTGATTTTAAAACATTCTTTTTTAACCTTTTCAAGAATCTTTTAAAATTTAACATTTATCAGTGCTACGATGCATGTAGCATAAAAAGTACCCTACCTGCTTTTCCTCTCCCCAACATTTGGCCTCTACAGGGGCCTCCATTTTCTATCCTTCCAGCTATTTCTTTTGGTATTTAATGCCACACTTTTAGGCAGTAGGCTTATGCTGCTATTTTTAAAAGTCTATATAGCTCGTTCTCTAGACCTGCACAGCTCTTATTCTTGGATCTACCTTCCTTCATCTCCCTATGTTAGGATCCCTGTTTCCTGGACCCCACGTCTTCCCTCTTCGGTGTTTATACTTAAGCAATTCTTCCAGAAGGTTCCTAAGAAAAAGCTGCATAGGATGTACATTTGGGAATCTGCATGTATGAAAATGATTCCCTTTTCTGTCATACTTGATTTATAGTTTACCTGGGAATAGAATATAGAATAATTTGCTGAGTTTAACAGGAATTGCTCTATTGATTTTTAGCTTCTGTTGTTGCTAATGAAAAGTCTGATGATGTTCTGACTTTTATTTTTTCTTTCCCCTCCTTGGTTGGAGGTGGTTTAGGAGCTGATCTTTGTCTCTGATGTTCTGAAATTTTATGATTATGTGCCTCACTGTGAGCCTTGTTTTATCTGCTGTGCAGGGCACACTGGGGTTCTACTCAATTTGGAAACATAGATTTTTCAGTTCTGGGAGATTTTCTTGAATTCTTAAGTTCTAACCAACCTCCCCCATCTCTCACTTGCCCTGTTTTCCTGTTCTTTCCCTCCTGAACTCTCGTTGTGTTTGGAATGTATGGACTGATGGGTCCTTTACTTTTCCTATCTTTTCTATTTCTCATCTTTTTTGTCTCTTTATTTTCTGGAAGATGTCTTGAACTTCATCTTCAGACTCTTCTAATTAGTTTCATGTTTCTGCTATCATATTTTTAATTTTCAAATTTTTTCTCCGAATGTTGCTTTTTTTTTTTTTTTTTTTTTTTAAGATTTTAGGTGTGCCTGAGTGGTGCAGTGAGTTGAGCATCTGGCTCTTGATTTCAACTCAACCCAGGGTCCTGAGATGAAGCCCTGCATCGGGCTCTGTGCTCATTGCGGAGTCTGCTTGTCCTTCTCTTTACCCCTCTGCCCCTCTGTGCATGCGCTTTCTCTCTCTCTCTCAAATAAATAAATAAAAATCTTTAAAAATAAAAAAAAGGAGGGATGCCTGGATGGCTTAGTCGGTTAAGCATCTGCCTTCGGCTCAGCTCATGATCCCAGGGCCCAGGGATCGAGTCCCACAACAGGCTCCTTGATCAGCTGGGAGTCTGCCTTTCCCTCTGCCTGCTGCTCCCGCTGCTTCTCTCCCTCCCTCACTCCCTCCCTCTCGCTCTCTCACAATCTGACAAATAAATAAAATCTTTAAAAAATTAAAATTAAAAAAATATTTTATTTTTATATATTCTCTTCCCCCAACGTGGGGCTTGAACTCACAACCCTGAGATCAAGAGTCACATACTCCACCAACTGAGCCAGCCGGTGCCCCTCTGAATGTTGCTTTTAAATAGTCTATTTTTGTTTCATGGGTAGAATAGCTCTTCTCTGAGTATGTTAATTGTAATTTTTCTTCAGCCTCCTGCACCATCTATTTCCTTAAAATACCTTTACTTGATCATTTCTTTTGGTTTTTCATTTAGGGGATTTCCTTAAATGTATAACCTTGGATGTCTTACTCATGTTCCATAATGAACCACTGAAAAACTGAAAGCTGGATTTCCTGGAGTGAGGGCTTCTAAAGTTGACTGGTGGTATTACTCATTTTAAGGTAGTTAAGAGCTCATTTTTAGCAGTCACTATTTGTAGGTGTTTTTCTGTTGGCTAGTTCTTCCCTAGAGAGAATGCTCCCATCATCAGCTTACACCCCTGGTTGCAGCATTTGGGAAGCTGAGTGGGGAAAGAGCTGGAGGTATCTACCTGTCAGGATATCAACTTTCCCATAATTCCCATCTTTTTAGACTGCTAGGCCTGCCCCTAGTTGTCCTTGAGTCCAGAGTGTCTCTAGTTTCCAGAGTAGGCTTCCCATCCTCTGACCAGTGGCTGCTTGGAGTCAGGCTGGGAATCTTGGGGCAGAACTTTCACCCTGTTCTCCTTTTTCATCCCTGCCTGCTCTCCCCACTTCCGGAGGTATTCTGAGCTTCTCTGGTGTACCCCCAGCACAAGTCAGTTTGATCTGGGGTCCCCTTAGCATGCTGTTACGCTCTGCTGAATCACATAACTCCTCCATCTGCTTTCCAGTTTCCACAAACTTTATTGTAGTTGTTTCCTCTCCTGTTCTTCGTCCTTGCAGGTCTTGTTTTTGCTGCTGTTTCAGTGGAGTTCACGGAAAGAGCAGAGAGGTACATACAGGTGTCCAGTGCATCATGTTTCACTGAAAATCCAAACTTACTTCTCTAATGCCCTGTTTCAGTACAAGACTTAATAGGTGGGTGGATGGCTAGTGGCAATTGCAAAATTTTGCCACAGTACAGAATTTTGGATAACACAAATTCGTTTTGCATTTTGCTGTCCTCATGGATTAATGCCTAACATGTAGCTTGCTAAAAGAGATTGATATCTGAGTGGCTTTAGGAACTTTACAGATAGAATAATAGAACTGTAGGTCATTAAGTAACTTAAATGTTCTTTTTATGGACGTGGAAACAGACCCAGAGTGCAGAAGTGGCCTATTTATGTTTGCTTATCTATCTAGAACTGGAACTGAGTCTCTTCTCCAGTTGTCTTTTCCTTACCACTATGATTCTGTCTTCTCCCATTAAAGTAACTGGAAATAGAAGCCCTTTCTCTGTTGCTTATATGAACCAAATGTCCTGTTAACTTTGCATATACTATAAGTTCGCAGTCATGAGTGTGGGGGATTTTTTAAAAATGTTTTTCTTTCTGTTAATTTTTAGGGTCCAGTTTTATTTTGGTGAACTTCAAACTTGAGAAAATGTGTATTTTACCATCTAAAGATGTTTCTGTTTTAAAGAATTTATAGTAAGCATTTAAAAAGTTTCTCTTTTTTCTTCCTCCTATTCCATTCCCAATAGGTTCCAGAAGTTCTTTGAGGGGGAAGGTGGAAACGCTTTCTCGAATATAATTATAGCAGGTGAAATAATTTAGAATAAATCAGGATGCCTGTTAAAATGTGAAAGTAATGTGGGAAAGGGAAGCAGGTGTTACAAAAATATCAACAGGTTTCTTTGGAGCAATCCTAGAGCACTGTCTTTACCAACTTTCCAAAACTCAGTTCTCAATTCTTCTCGTCTAAGGCTTCTTCCTCCATTTTACCCCATGGGACATTAATCTTTTTAAGATTTCATTTATTTATTTATTTATTTGAGAGAGAGAGCAGAGCAAGAGAGAGAGAGCATGAGGGGGGTGAGAGTCAGAGGGAGAGGGACAAGCAGACTTCCCGCTGAGGAGCTTGACATGGGGCTCGATTCTAGGACCCCAAGATCATGACCTGGGCCAAAGGCAGACTCTTCATTGACTGAGCCCTGGGACATAAATCTTTTGTCTTCTTTCCCCATTCCCTCCTATATTCTTTTTTTTTTTTTTTTTTTTTTTTTTTTTTTTTAAAGATTTTATTTATTTATTCAACAGAGATAGAGACAGTCAGCGAGAGAGGGAACACAAGCAGGGGGAGTGGGAGAGGAAGAAGCAGGCTCATAGCGGAAGAGCCTGATGTGGGGCTCGATCCCGGCTCGCCGGGATCACGCCCTGAGCCGAAGGCAGACGCTTAACCGCTGTGCCACCCAGGCGCCCCTCCCTCCTATATTCTATACGTGGTACATTTGTCCACAGCACACTGCCAGATTCATTATATGTTGACATAGAATTCTTTGGTAATTTTCATTTCTATGTAAAATCTTTGGGGCAGAACCCCTACATTGTACTTTTGACTAAATTTACTTACATATTTATTGACTAAATTTACTTACATATTTATGGAATGCCTTCTTTGACTGAGGTACTGGGTTCCTCTGTAGGTGCTAGTGTCTGTTGGGGTACATATTAGGTCTTAGATTCCTGATGGTTGGTATAAATTCACTTTTTCCCTAGTCACTATTTCCAAGCAATTGAAAGAAAGGGCTCCACCCCTTCCTTTGCGACACATTGGTGGCTCGCAGTAACAGCTGGGAGCAGAGTGGGGGAAAGCCTGTTGTTTGGAAGCTCAGGAGTCTGATGTTCCCTTATGTGGAAAGTGAACATGTTGTAAGAGAAGTCCTCTGAGATTCCTGACAGCCTCCAGGTTTCATGATCATAAAGAGGTGCTCCCAGTGAATCAGTGACACCCTTTGTAAGAACTAACCCACAAAGAAAAATGTCTCTTAGGATTGAACGGAGTCCAATGGAAGTGTCTCCATAACTGAGCTAAACTTTGCATACATAATCTGAAGTAACCTAGTACACTTAGAATGATGGAGCATTGGTTTCATGTTTTGCTTTTTTTCCTCTCCCCCTCTTCTCCGATTAAGCAGTGCTTTCTTATTATACTTTGGAAATGAATTAACTTTTATTTTTTCTAATTTTTTTGTTGTGAAATATATTTTAAAACATGTACATTTTATTTTAAGATTTTTTTGATTTTATTTTTTTTTTAACAGACTTTTTTTTTTTAAGATTTTATTTATTTATTCGACAGAGATAGAGACAGCCAACAAGAGAGGGAACACAAGCGGGGGGGTGGGAGAGGAAGAAGCAGGCTCCTAGTGGAGGAGCCTGATGTGGGGCTCGATCCCATAATGCCGGGATCACGCCCTGAGCCGAAGGCAGACGCTTAACCGCTGTGCCACCCAGGCGCCCCTGAAGATTTTATTTTTAAGTAATCTCTACACTCAGTGTGGGGCTCAAACTCACAACCTTGAGATCAAGAGTCGCACTCTCTACCAACTGAGGCAGCCAGGTCCCCCAAAACGTATGCACATTTTAAAAACCAGTGAAACAAAAGCCAATATAACCATCCTGTCAGTGTAAAAGTTCCCTGTGTGATGCTCCTTACACCCCACGCCAGGTTAACCACCATCCTGACTGTTATCAGGAAAGTTAGGATTTTGTTTTTTTTATTATGTTTTAAATTCTAAACTTGGAAATGGATCAGCTCAATAACGAGAGGCCTTCAATCTTCTTACATACATGTGTAATTTTTTACACAAGGTAATACTAGAAAAATAATAGATGATGCTATTATGCCATTGACTCTTTTGAGCACTTTCCACATCCTGACTCCCCAGCAGCTGTATGAGGTAGATGAGGAAACTGAGCCCCCGCTACGAATTGGGTCCCATTGAGATTCTAATCCAGCCAACCTGATGCCTAAACCTGCTCTCTTAACCACAACACCGAATTAGGGTATTGTTTTATAATTTGATACAATTTTATATTTTTAAGATCTGGGTTTATTTTGTATCTTGGAATACTTAAACCAGATAACAGGGTAGCCATTGAGCTCTATATTGTTTCTGCTAGAATTGTTTTGTTGGAAAGCGCCACAGGGTTTTGGTTCTTATCCAGTTCTTATCCAAACGCTCCTAACATCTCATTGCTTGGCATGGATAAATAGTCCATCGATTTATCTAAACCTTATTGTATGTTTAGTATTGTCCATTTTAGAGCCCCTTTAAAATATTTATTTTAATATTTAACATTTTGATATTAAATATTAATTTTTAATAATTTGGATATAATGTAGAAGAATTTAATATTAAAATAATTTTAGTATTTTAATATGTATTTTATAAATTAACATTTTAAAGGGAATTTTCAGGGAAAACCAACAGTATCACTTTATGCTTATAGTATAGTGAATGGTGACATGTAAGTTAGAGTTAGCTTTAATTTTTAAAAGAAGAGCTGTGATTATAGGAAACATTTTTCTAATATTCAAAATTCTTACTTAAAAGATTTTCATGTTTGTAAGACACAGTAATATTTGGCACTTGTTTAGATATGATCTCCAAGAGATACCTTCTTTATAAAACTGTTATTGACGCTAGTGAATTTGTTTCCTTTGCAGTATTTTCTCTAAAAACAACTAGCTGCGGTGATAAGTCTTTCTTTCTTTCTTTCTTTCTTTCTTTCTTTCTTTCTTTCTTTCTTTCTTTCTTTCTTTCTTTCTTTCTTTCCTTTCAGTAATCTCTATGCCCATTGTGGGGCTTCAACTCATGACCCCAAAATTCTACTGACAGAGCCAGCCCGCAGTGATAATAAGTCTTAATGTTTAAATTTTAAAATCAGAAACTGTTTCTGTAGGAGTGCAGATTTACAGCTCAGTCCCCTCTTGAACAAAGCATATAAAGTGCCTCAGGATATCGCTAACTGCCCACTAAATTTTACCACGGCACAAAACTTTACTTAAACCTCCTGTTCTTTGCCACTGATGTAGAGTTACTGGACTTGCTAATTCAAAGCAATTATCTTGGGCCTAGGTACTGCTGTTTTTTCCTTTGTGATCCTGGACTAGTCACTTAACAACCAATTCAAATATCCATTCTTCATCCATAGAGTGCCACTGGTACCTACCTCATTGTGAGAATTAACAGAGCAAATATATGTGAAAACCTCACTTAGCATGGTATCTAGTAGGAGTAAAATAAATGTTCATTAAATGTTTTCTTCTCATTAAAATTGCTGCTCTGTGCTGACAAAATTGTATAGTATTTATAAAACGTGCTTGGTAATGACAGCTAATGTTTTTAAAATGGTTTGAATGAATGCTGGCAGACTGAACTCTACCAATTAATACTATTTATTGTATGTGGGGAGTGGAAAAGTGGGATTAGATTTAAGCACAGTAATGGAGTACAATTCTGGTGTATGCTAGACGGAAGGCCATTTCTGTGGCTGCCACTGCGACTCTACAAACTAAACGGGATTTGGTATTGCTTTTGTTTGCATATCATCTGTGATGATTGGGGAGAACGCAAGTATATCTGCTCTTGCTTTTAAGTCATTTTATTTTTTGGTGAGAAGAAAGATCTTATGCCCTTTAATTCCTATAAGCTGTTAGTTAAGACCAGGATGTTATTTAACTAAAATAAAGATGCAGATACCAAACACATTTTAGGATTCTTTAGCTCCACAGGAAAGATCAGGTTCTTTTATCCTAGCATGCTCCCCCAAGCCCTTGGAATGTTCACATTATCAGTGTTTCTTCTCACCAGAATCAGGATCTGAAGTCTTTGCTATTTTGGGTCATAAGGAAAGAAGAGCTAACCCACGTGTAGCTCTCGTCCGTCTACAGTGCACTTGCACACACACTTTCTCATTTGATCTATGCGGCACCCTCGGAAAGGAGTAGAGCTCATGTTATATCCATTTACAAGTGAGAAGGTAGAGGTTCCAAGACATTAGTGAGTTGCCCAAAGGTTACACTGCTAATAAGTGGATAACCTGAGGCTTAAACCCAAGCCTTAGGATTCTAAATCTAAGGGTCTTGCACTCTTCCGTGTTCTTATGTCCCTTATAAATAAACAGACCCATTTAGTATCTTATTACTAGATATGGAAGTCAATCGGAGCAGGTGGATTTCTAAAACTTTTTTTAAAGTTGTATTTATATTTATTTATTTATTTATTTATTTGAGAGAGAGAGCGCGCACCTAGGGATGTGAGCATGAGCCGGGGGAAGGAAGTGGAAGAGGGAAGGAATCCCAAGCAGATTCCATGCTGAGTGCAGAGCCCTAGACTCCGGGCTCGATCCCAGGACCCTGAGATCATGACCTGAGCCAAAACCAAGAGTCCAGCACTTAGCTAACTGAGCCACACAGGCATTTAGGGAAGAACATTTCTAATGTGGGGCTTGACCATCTTTTAGTCTGAGACTCTGGATCTCTTAGACATCATTGTATTGGTCCCAGTTTGTTTTTATTTTGGAAGGCTAAAACAATGTGAGGTGTTTTGTTCTAAAACAAACACATACATGTGGAGAGATGAAAAAAATTACAGTTTACAGTGATAAATGCCATGTGACGTTTTTGGGTTTTGTGGGGTTTGCTTTTTTTTTTTTAAGATTATTTATTTGAGAGAGTGCCTGAGCAGGGGAGGGCAGAAGGGGCAGAGCAAAAGGGAGAGAATCTTTTTTTTTTTTTTTTTTTTAAGATTTTATTTATTTATGTGACAGAGAGACAGCCAGCGAGAGAGGGAACACAGCAGGGGGAGTGGGAGAGGAAGAAGCAGGCTCACAGCGGAAGAGCCCGATGTGGGACTCGATCCCGGATCGCCAGGATCACGCCCTGAGCCGAAGGCAGACGCTTTAACGACTGTGCCACCCAGGCGCCCCGAAAGGGAGAGAATCTTAAGCAGACTCTGCACTGAGCGTGGAGGGCAGTGCAGGGCTTGATCTCACAACCCTGAGATCATGACCTGAGCCAAAATCAAGAGTCAGATGCTAACCATCTGAGCCACCCAGGTGCCCCTGCCACGTGAAGTTTTTAATTGAAAATACTTTGTAAATATTAGAAAGCATATTGCCCAAGAAGTAAAATTTGAGATAAAGGTCAGTTTAAAAGAAGAGGTCCCGTACCAATAATTCATTCAACCAACAATATATATTAAGTCAATAAGACACAAGAATGAATGAGAAGCAATCTGTTCTCAGGAAGCTCATAGTCTAGGTTGACATTCCATGTATAGTGTATAACACAGCTTCATAAACCCATGGACCACATTTCTATTTAATGGTGAAAAAGCATTTTAATAAACAGCTTCTAAGAAATCAGTTCATTTGGCAAGTGAACTTAGATTTTATCACCTAAATTATCCAGAGCCACGGTCAGAGTACATAAGTGCAATCCTAGCACCCTTTGTGTTTCACAGAAAACCATAAATCTGTCCGTTTTGAAGTTTCTGTGCAGAGATCCTAAATTTGAACTTAAACCATTAGGCAGAGCCATTAATTAATGGCAACTAATAACTTAGAATCTTTGAACTTAGAACAGTTCAAGGTTCAGCAGACCTTGAACCTTTTTATTCATGCTATCCATATTGTGCTCTGAAATGTAAAGTGTTATATGTTTCTTTTTACATTATTATTTTCTCTGGGTGGTATGTACAAATTGTGGAATTTCAAATTTGAGTGGGCCTGGAGATCACAAAACTCTTGAGTGGCAGAGTGTGGACTGAAACCCAGGTTTGCTGATATCCAGCCTAGCTTTCTCTCTTCCTGCCTGTCTGTGCCAGACTTCCTAATTTAGCATCCAAGAGACATTTAATTGTGGTCTTAAAATTTTACATGAGATTTCTTTACTTAGTGGTGGATGCATCTAAAATTTTTCCTTATTGTATGAGTTTACTCTGCCTTTGTATCTTCCAAGCCTTCTGGCTTATTTTTACTTTGATTAGATATGACTGATCAGGGGCGCCTGGGTTGCTTAGTTGGTTAAGCATCTGCCTTAGGCTCAGGTCGTGATCCCAGGGTTCTGGGATTGAGCCCCACGCTGGGGACTCCCTGCTCAGTGGGGAGTCTGCTTCTCTCTCCCCCTCTACCCTCCCTCTGTTTGTGCTCTCTCTCTTACTTGCTAACTCTCTCAAATAACTAAATCTTAAAAAAAAAAAAGAGAGATGACTGATCATTCATAATTTCAAAAATTACTTATGACGTTGACTTTAAAATATGTCATTTTTTTAGACTTTCTACCCAACTACAGAGAAAGCATTGGTTTCTGAGCCATTGGTTCTTCAGCAGTGACAGTGAAAATATGTTTCCACTTCAAAACAGACAGCATTAGTTGTAGCTTCCTGGCTTATCACACCTTCCTTGTCCGCTCTCAGGGCTGTCTTAAGGCACCCGAGACATAGGTGTAGAAGCACTTTGAAAACCATGAAGTACCATAACAATATGTTGCGTGCATGCATTCATGCATGACTCTTCTGATTAATTGTATACTTGAGACGTTTTGTCATAAGACATTTTACTACATGAGTTTATAGATTGTAATAGGCCAAATATGTGAGTGGGTCAAGGAAAATACTTAAATCCAGCAAGGCCCTGCTGGTAGTAAAATTATAGACTGAATGGGTGGTAGGAAGTAAGGCTAGAGTGTTAGCGCCTTAGAATATGGATAGAAATGCCAGATTTGAACATTGTTTAGTATCCAGCCTATTCTTTCATCAATATTTACTGAGCACCTAGTAGAGACTAGGCATAGTTTTAGACATCACCGATGTTCACAATAAATAAGACAAGGTACTGTTGTTCTCCAGGAGTTTACAGGGGAAGACAGTTATAGACAAGGTATAACATAGGATAATAAATGTTTGTATTTTGCGATGTACCACATAACTGACCTTGCCAAGAAAGGTATAATCTTGGTTAGATTTTTTTCTAATTTAAATGTATTCATAGTCTTGTGATCAACTTTTTAAACTTTAAAAAATAATATTATAAAATATATACTTAAAATATTTTGAGATATATAACACATAAACTATATTTTAAAATACATAAATTATGGTTAATGTATGTTGAATCCTAGTTATATTTAATATTCAGTTACATTTATTTGAGATATATATAAAATAATATGTATATATTTAGATACCTTAATTACCTAATGAGATACCTAATTTAGATAACCTGAATTACCTAAAATATGAGTCTACTCTACTTGGTGAGCCGTCTGAGCATCCCCTTTCTGACTACATTAAGATTAGAGAGCTCTTCGAGGAGGGCACCACTGCTGTCACTTTGATGTTAGTCTTTGATTCTAGTGTTTCTTCAGAGCAAAAACCTGATTTTGAATCCTAGCTCTGCCACTTAGTAAGTATGGAACTTATTTGTGCCTCTGTTTCAATGTCTGTGAAATGGGAATAAAGATAATACCTAACTCATCGTTGTGAGAAGTGAATGAGTTAATACGTGTGAGAGTGCCTAGACGAGTGTCTGGCACACATTTAAACTGTATAAATGCCATCAGCAGCTATCATCATCATTGTTATTTGACAGAATAAGGTGAGGAAGGTTTTCAAGAATGGACTTTCTCCTCTCAAGCCCTGAAAATTGCTCTAAAGGTAGAAAGATAAAAAGAAGGGAAGGAAGGGAGCTAAACCTTCGTTGATCATCTGCTAATGTGCCAAGCAGTGACCTAGCATTTACCTACACTCTCAGTTAGTCCTTACACCCGTGCCCTGAAGTATATTAAGGAAACAGGCTCAGACAAATTAAGGAATTTGCTTAAGGTCTTGTACTAGTTAGTGGCCACCATGATAACGGGTCTTTGCTACTCTGTATCCTGTACTCTTGCCTTGCATGACACCAGAAAATGTCGGAATTCAGCAAGTTTCTCTAGGAGGTAAGCTTGAAATGTGCTTGTTAGGTACTTTATTTTTAAGGACCATTTAAAGGATGTCATCAACGTTTTTAGTTTGTTCCTGCCGTAGTGATTTGTTTTATGTATCTGTGATTCCACCCCTCCCCATTCCAAAGTATATTGCAGTAGTTTAAATGATGTAAGTGGAACCTAGATGGCAAATATTTGGACACACGGAGTCTTATTAATAGTTTTCAGAATTAAGCTGACTTATAATTTCCCAATTTTCAAGATCACTTTGTAATTATTGAAGTCATTACTCCTGAAGTTAATAGCTGTTTCATAGGGCTTTTAAGCCTAAACTCCACGTAGCTACATATCCTAGGTATTGATCCTCTTTGAATTTATAAATAAAATTCATAAAATTGCTTTTCTTTTGCTGTATATTAGCCCAACCTGATCAGTTGTTTCCCCCGTAGGTAATAGAGAAGAGGAAACCTAATCAATGGCTGTGGAATGATATGGAAGAAGATGGAAAAAACTTGTTTAATGGGTAAGAAATAAAACTATAATAAAAAGATTAATGAAAATTATTCATAATAGTGTTATATATGGCCAATCTGTAGTAAGTGGCCAAAATTGGTATACCATTAGGGTGAATGATCAGTCACTGTATTTGTCTTATCCCCATTCTGAACTTTCACCACCTGCTTCCTTCTTAACCGTTGTGAATTTCTCAGTCCTGTGAGTTAACTTAAGCTAAGAGGGGACACAGCTATATTTGAAGATAAAGTTAGGATCTGGAGACTAGCAACCATACTAAAAAATAAGTTTAGGGTAGGTCTTGAAGCTTATTGGTGATTGGATTCTCATTTTCCAAATACTGCTAGCTGCTGAGAGTTTAGGTTTACTGTGGGGATCTTGTTCATTTAGGCAAGTAGAGGTTGTGTCCATGGAATTCCAGAAAGCCCGATAAAACGTGTGACTAAATTTATGAGGAATAAAATGTTTTAATCCTATACGTCCATACATTCTTATTGTCAATAATTCAACCATTATAGATAACCAAAACCCTCTCCCTAAAACTTAGCCCCCTCTCACACTATAAGTGTATGATACGTATTTGTGCAACCTTCTTCTTTGCCTAATGATTAAAAACTTGGGTTTAGAAGCCAGACTGTTTTTGACTAGGCATCATTAACTTGACATTTGGGCAACTTAATTTCTTAATGAACTTAATTCCTTGGGTATGACTGGGGACAGTAAAATTCCTGTCTCATCGTGATGTTGAGGATTAATTGGATAATACATCTAAAAAACTTGGAATAATGCCTGAAACATACTAAGTGTTCAATAAATGTTAGCTATAATTGTCATATGTACTCCAGTTAGCATCTTTATGTGCCAGCCCTCCACAGACGAATCTTTTTTGGATATACTGCCGGAGTTAAGCCATCTTGGATAAGGTTAATCCTGGTGGCAAGGATTTTTAAAGTTTTCACGAAAGGGTTCTTTTTGGCTTCAAGCTTCGATTCTCTCAGAGTATGCTGCTAGGCTTTGTGTGGGAACAGAGTCCTACATCTTCAGCTCTTACTGTGTATCTCGTGGTGTATGTATGATGCTTACAGATCTGCATGAATAAAAGTTATCTTCTGGCTGTGATAGTTTTATCTTGCCCATAGAAGTATCTGTGTTAAAGAAGGATGCATGATTCTCTTGTTTCTAGATAGATATGTCAGATTTTTCTGTTAGGATTCCTTCAGTCTATTTTGAAAGACCAGTCTCTTTCGGTTTCTTTTTTCTTGTTTCACAGAATTGTAGTAATTATGAAAATGTCTTTGATATCTTTTCCATGGCTTGTCAGCACTTTTTCATGTTGTGCAATTGCCTATTTTTAGGAAGGAAGGCCACTAAGATAGTCATCTCTTCTCAATATTTTCCTCCTTATTGTCCTGGGGCCTTATTAGATTATTATGGACCATTCTCTCTGCTGTGACTATTTGAGAAGACTAATATATAAAAACAAGTTAACATTTACTGAATACTTCTTATGTGTCAGGCACTGTTTTAAGTGCTTTAGCCACTTATCATTATCTCATTCAATCCCAGCATCGACTTATGAGGCAGATACTGTTACTATCTTTATTTTAAAAGTTCTGGAAGTTGAGGCACAGATGAAGTGACTTGCCCAAAGTCACATTTCAAGTGGCAGCTTTGGGATTCAAACCTAGGTCCTCTCTGTTCCAGAGCCCGTAACTGCTGGCCCAGTTAATAAACTCGTATAAGGTTATTTAAGGTGGGTGTAAATTTAAATAAGACAATTATGGACTCTGGGAAACAAACTGAGGGCTTCAGAGGGGAGGAGGGTGGGGGAATGGGATAGGCTGGTGATGGGTATTAAGGAGGGCACGTATGCATGGTGCACTGGGTGTTATGCGCAAGTAATGAATCATGGAACTTTACATCAAAAACTAGGGAAGTACTGTATGATGACTAACATAATATTATAAAAAAATATTATTAAATAAATAAATAAGACAATAAAGCCAAATATTTCCTGAAAAAGTCACCATAACTAATCTGATTTTGCTTGCCTGTGGGAAGGAAAATTTGAAATCATGTATCTTCTTAAGCATGGGGAAAATGATGATGTGAGATGATTATCCATAAATAATTATTTGTCTTGGACCATCCTTAAATGAATACAGTTGTTTTGCTTCTTTACGAATCATTTGCAGTAGGTAGAAAATCACTTACACCTAGCTAAGGACCGATATATATGTGTTTAAAAGGGACTACAATGAGTTGATTTGTAGATTGCCATTTAGCTGCTATTTGTAGAAATGGGCTCTCAGAAAGATTGAACTGTGCCAACAGTTCGGAACTGATTAGTGATTGGAAATTGTTCTTTTGTCCTGTTAAATAATATTTGAATGACAGCAGAAAGTTATGCAAGGAAAGGAAAGGCAGGAGAAAGGTGACTTATGGGTCTTATAATTAGAATGTCACTTAGAAGTAATGGTCTAAAAAGTCAATGTACATTAACAATCGACACTTGTCTAGGAACCGGAAGGAGTTATAGTACGTGGTTTTTGTTCTGGGCTGTGTCATTGGCTTTTTTTTCTTCACATAGCAATTCATTTCCCGTTGAAATATGGTAAAGTAGAAAGGGTAAGCAACATTTAACATAACAACAACACTGATAAAATGTTTTGGCTTTCTTTAAAGTGTGGCCACACGTGGTCAGCGATGTTTTCCTCTCTCCTCTCCATCTTTTTTAACTCCCATTTCCTGTTTGAGAATCCCTTCTAGGTGTTGGTCAAAACTATGGCTTTTAGCATGCATCTCTTTTACAACAGTGTCTTAGTGAGTGGTTTGGGGACCCCTGAGACTCTTTCAGGAGTCAAAACTATGTTCATAACAATACTAGAACATTATTTGCTCACAGGTATGTAGTGGAGTTTTCCAAAGGCTACATGGTATGTAACCAAGTGAATACAGAAACAGATAGGAGAATCTGGCTGTGTTCCTTAATCCAGACATTGAAGAGATTTGCAGAAATGTAAAAGAAGGCCACTCTTCTCCAGATTTGCAGTGAGAAGCACTAAGGTTTGTTTCTATGTTAGAATGTAACAGTGACCCCAGTCTAGGCCAGAAAGTCATGGTGCTCCTGTCTAGTGATTGAGCAGATTACGAGTGGTAGGCAGTGCCCACCATGCAACATCTCCCTGTACATTCTAGGGACATCCTGATAGACTGAGGCTATGTCTCCTGATCTAGAGAAGTGAAACTTTTGCTCCTTTTTCATAATTGTGCTGGAGGGTCTATTCCAGATTATAAGGAGCTGTGGAAATCTAGAGAAAGGAGGGCTTGACTTTAGTAGGAACACCATCCAAGCTTGCCAGTGACCCCACTGGTAATGTGCCATATTTGGAGTGTTCTTTGTATTGGTTGCTCCCAACTTTGGGAGGACCTAAAGGACCTTTCAGGACAGCCTTTTATTTGACTGTATTAATTGAGCATCCAAATGTTCCAGCCATGTTCTAGGGACTGGAAATAAGTCAGTGAACAAAATAAAAACAAACATGTCTGTCCTCATGGAGGTTCCATTCCAGCTTCGGAGTTCTTTGCTGTAGTCACAGCTCCTCCTTCAAGGAGGACTCTCAGAGTTGGTGATGGCCATTGTGGTGCTCAAGCCTCTGTGTCTTGAGCAGTGACTGGTAGTTCTCAGTGGCTGGCTGCTAAGGATAGAGTGGAAACTGCTTGACATTTTGTGATCTTTTTTATTATAATTTTTATTTTAAAGTACCAAATGGCTTGGGATTTTTCAAATGGTACATGGAACAATGAAGGTGGCCTATCTAATCACCCTTATTGTGGCTATTTGAATCTTGTTTTCAAGTTAGTGCCCCTTTTGTCAAGAAATTTAACTTAGGGGCGCCTGGGTGGCACAGCGGTTAAGCGTCTGCCTTTGGCTCAGGGCGTGATCCTGGCGTTCTGGGATCGAGCCCCGCATCAGGCTCCTCTGCTATGAGCCTGCTTCTTCCTCTCCCACTCCCTCTGCTTGTGTTCCCTCTCTCGCTGGCTGTCTCTATGTCTGTCGAATGAATAAATAAAATCTTAAAAAAAAAAAAAGAAATTTAACTTAAAAAAATTAAATACCAACTCATGTTAAATTTATTCTAATTGTTTTTCATTATTTGAAGAAAAATGTTCGTACATGGACAAGATTTTCCTTGCCTGGTGAGTTGCTCCTAAGACCCTGTAATTTGTTTAATAGACTTTTATACAGAAAGAGATTACTTGGCTCATTAGATTGAGTCACTTAATATGACTTGAAGGTTAACTAATGTGGCCATCAGACTCCTGCTCACCGGCTGGACGTCTATCATATCACTAACTCCAGTTGTTTCCACATGCAGACGAATGGGAATATCATTAGAATAGTAATGGAAAAAGAAACTGACATTCAAATTGTGAGTGACCAAAAATTATCTCTAAAGATAATCTTAATTTTTAAGATACACTTTAATAGAAACTCTTTTTTTTTTTAATTGGGTGGCATTGTGACCTTCCCTTTATTGTAGGTGTTAAAGGAGCTTTTTTTTTTTTTTTAAAGATCTTATTTATTTATGTGACAGAGAGAGGCAGCAAGAGAGGGAACACAAGCAGGGGGAGTGGGAGAGGGAGAAGCAGGGAGCCCAATGCGGGGCTCGATCCCAGAATGCTGGGATCATGACCTGAGCCAAAGGCAGATGCTTACTGAGCCATGCAGGTGCCCCTTAAAGGAGCTTTTTAATCAGAATGCACCAAATGGCTGTTGTCTGTTCAGCATCGCTACCTGTCAGGTATCCATTCCCCAGCTGTGCCTGGCGTTCCAAAGACCAGAACATCTAGGGTTCAAATAAAATCCCTCTCTTCTGCCAGTGGGTAAGACATAGTCTGCTACTCGGGGCGGAGATGGGGGAAACTGAGGGGTCCAATGAACCTTTTTTTTTTTAATCCCTTAAATCCCACACGTTACCTCTACCTTCAGAGGTATGTGGAGCCTCTAATTTCTGGGCCTTTCCAGGTTCTGAAGTTCTAACTAGCTTGCTTGCTTATTTCACCCTGGTGTGAGTGACATTTAAATTTTAGCATGCTTTTGTCTGTTACACTTCCCATTCTTCTGTTTGTTTTCCAGAGTGCAAAATTTTGATCTCTTATGTACTATTCTGTCATCTCCCACTCTTTCTGTCCTTATGGATTTATGCCCTTTATTACCCTTTGCTGTGATTTTACTGGGATTTTGAGAGGAAAGGAGATAAATGTGTATACATTCTGCCATGTTTTACTGGAAGCCCAGGTTTTAACATGTATTACTGAGTGCATGCAACATATCAGGAATTGTGTTTCACACTTGTCTTTTCTCTAACTCAAAAATCCCTTCAAATTCTATTGAGGTTAGAATATTCATTCACATTAGTGCTACTCACCTATTATTTTTTGAGCAACTTCTCTATGGTAGGCACTGTCACATAAAGCATTTCATTCAATCATCTCATCCACTCTAAGGCATACAGATATCATACCTCATTTTAATGAATATGGAAAAAAATTCAAAGTCACAGGCCCAGTTAAAAGTAATGTTGGGTTTACGGGGATGTACTGTATGGTGACTAACATAATATAATAAAAAAAAAAAAGTAATGTTGGGTTTAAGGTAGGCTTTTAAAATAAATATGCTTTCTGTTTATCAGCTATCTGTTGGATATTAGATAGATCATTGTGGGTTGTTTTTTTTTAATGTAAGCTCTGCGCCCAATGTGGGGCTTGAACTCATGACCCCAAGATCAAGAGTCTCATGCTCTACTGACTGACCAACCAGGCACCTCAACCATTGTGTAGTTTTAAGCAGGGGAACACAGCATAGGATGAAAGTGCTGTTTTTATTTAATTTAGTGATAATATTTAAGATACATAGTAGATCTAAAAAGATAACGAGGCATCAAGATCAACTGGCACTAAAGCAGTAATGAATGGCCTGCAGTGTTAAGGGCCTAGATTTGGGGGAGAGAGCAGTAGCAATGAGGAAGGTAATTAGGTTTAAGAAGTGTGTGTGGGGGGGCGCCTGGGTGGCACAGCGGTTAAGCGTCTGCCTTCGGCTCAGGGCGTGATCCCGGCGTTATGGGATCGAGCCCCACATCAGGCTCCTCTGCTATGAGCCTGCTTCTTCCTCTCCCACTCCCCCTGCTTGTGTTCCCTCTCTCGCTGGCTGTCTCTATCTCTGTCGAATAAATAAATAAAATCTTAAAAAAAAAAAAAAAAAGTGTGTGTGTGGGGAGGTGCGTTTGAATCCATTCTCTTCAATGAGCTACTGTAGTAAAGAACTTAGCCCTGAGTCTGGTACTCTAATTTCTGAATACTAACTAGTAGGCTTTGATAACCATCTTGACTGTGACATGAATAAGGAGTTAAAGGGAATGTCAAGTTTTCAAGTCAGGTGAATAGGAGTGCCATATCGAGGACTGAGGGTAAGGTAGGAAGAAGTGCAAGGGGAAATTAGTAAATTTGAGCAACATATGTGAATGTCATGGTTTTTTGGAAATAGGAACATTTAACATGTCTTCTGTATTCCTTTCTTTGTTTTTTGGCATTCATCTGAATGTCCTATAATCATATCGTACACTATTACAGAAAGTTGACTTCAGTCACAGGAGTTCTTGGTAGATAATAGTATATACCCATATTTTTAAGCTAATCTTTAGTATTTTTTAAAATTATTTATTTATTTATTTATTTGTTTATTTATTTTTAGATTTTATTTATTTATTTGAGAGAGACAGAGAGCATGAGAAGGAGAGGGTCAGAAGGACAAGCAGACTCCCCACTCAGTAGGGAGTAGGGAGCCCAGTGTGGGACTTGATCCTGGGACTCCAGGATCATGACCTGAGCCCAAGACAGTTGCGTAACCAACTGAGCCACCCAGGTGCCCTATTTTTAAATCTTAATTTGAGGTCCATTTTTTTTTCCTTTTTGGAAGCAAGTACTCTGATTTCATTAGCATACAAAGTGTTTATACAAATCAATTCTAAAAGACCAGGAACCCAATGTAAAAGACATGAATGGACAGTTCAGATAAAGAGAAAAAAAGATCAATAGTCACCATAATTAAAGGCACACAAACAAAATATATATGTCACGTATATAATTTTTCAAATGTGAGGTTGAATATTATTTAAAGATGTGTCAATCCCTAGTACTGGGGAAACATGCATTCTCAAATACTACCGATGGGAGGTGAGGGAGAGCGTGTACATCAGTGCAACCTTCTCGGAGGGCAGCTTGATGATATCCATGCAAAATTTAAGTGCATATATCCCTTGACGCAGCACTTCATCTTCTGCAAATTATCTCATAGACTTGCGTAAGTGTGTCATGATATATGCCAAAGAATACCCATGGTGCATTGTTTGAAAATAGCATTAATTCTTCACTCGCAGAGGAGTTAGTTAAATAGGTTATGCAATTCATACCATAAAATATGGTATATAGTCTTTAAAAAGCCAGATGTATGGGAAAATATCCAAGGTGTGTTAAGTTAAAGAAAAAAAAAGATATAGAATAATGTGTCTGCTAAAGTTTGATTTATGTTAAAAATTATGTTTCTAAATGCATAAAATATTTTTGGAAATGTACTCCAGAAGGATGCTCAGTTAACAGCAGTTACCTCTAGAGAGGCAACAGGGATAGAAAGCAGAAGGAGAGCTTTACTCTTATAGTTTTATATTCTGTACGCTATTAGTTTTATTTTTTAAGCATATAAAATTAATATGAGAAAACAGGACTCCTGTTGTCCTTTGCTAAACTTTTTTTTTTTTTAAGTAAACTACCCCCAACATGGGGCTCAAACTCACCACCCCAAGATCAAGAGTCACATGCTCTACTGACTGGTAGCCCTCCTTTGCTAAACTTATAATGAACCCTGGGGCGCCTGGGTGGCTCAGTCGGTTGGGGGTCCAACTTGATCTCAGCTCAGGTCATGATCTCAAGATTGTGGGTTCGGGCCTTGTGTTGGGCTCTGTGCTGGGCATAGAGCCTACTTAAAACCAACAAACAACAACAAAACTTATAATGAGCTTTGTTTTCCATAATTAAAAAAATTATTATAGAAAATTTCAAGCTTTGGGGCGCTTGGGTGGCTTGGTCATTAAGCATCTGCCTTTGGGTAATGGTGTAATCCTGGGGTCCTGGGATCGAGCCCTACATTGGGCTCCTCCGCTAGGAGCCTGCTTCTTCATCTCCCACTCCCCCTGCTTGTGTTCCCTCTCTTGCTGGCTGTCTCTCTCTGTCAAATAAATAAATAAAATCTTAAAAGAAAAGAAAAAAGAAAAGAAAAGAAAAGAAAGAAAGAAAATTTCAAACTTATCTATACCCCTTCCCTCTCCCTTACCCTACTCCTGGATTCTTTTGAAACAAATCCTAGACATTACATTATCTCATCTATAAATAGTTTATTATGTGCCTCTAAAAGGTAAGAATTATTTTTTATAAACATAACCACAATAATTATCACGCATGTAAATATTGACAGTAATTCCTTAGTATCACCAAATATGTTAGTCAATGTGCAAATCTCCCCAGTTATTTCATTTTTTAAAATAGTTTGCTCATTTGAATCAGGATCCAGATAAAGTTCAAACATTGCAATTAGCTGATAGTATTTCTCTTTTTGACTCCCTCCACTCTTTTTCTTTTGAAACCTCTTTGTCCTATTTGAATAATTTGTCCTCTAGAATTTCCTTCAGCCTGAATATTGGTGACTATATCCAGTGTCAGTTAACCATTATTAGATTGTTTACTATGTTGTCTGTAAATTAGTAGTAAAATCCAGAGACAAATTAGATTCGGGTTCTGTTTCTGAGGAAGAAATTCTTAGTGAGTGTTGGTGTTGTGTGGGGAATGATTTTTTGTGTAGAGTGACCAGTTGACGGCTTCACTGAGAAGGTAACACGTGAGCACATATCTGAATGAAGTGAGGAAGCAAGCCATGCGGATATCTGAGGGAAGAGCATTTGAAGCAGCAGAAACAGAATTGCATGGGTCTTGGGATCAGAGGTTACCTGGTGTGTCAGAGGAAGAGTGAGGAGGCCAGTGGCTAAAGAGGAATACGTGAGCCGGAGAATAATGGGAGCTGGGCCAGAGAGATAGCCTTATTGTGAAATTGTGATGGACAGAAATAGAGTCAAGATTCAGATGGAAGAATCAGTAAGACTTGGGGATCGACTGGATATGGGTGGCAGAAAGGAGGAAGAAGATAGGGAACACAGTGATCTCATAACATGAATATTTTGACTTCATTTAAGAGAATAAAGCAGCTGGAGCAGATAAGCTTAGATACCTATTATCATGCAAATCTCTTTTTTATTACAACACTGGGGAAGAGGTAATATTGATTACACCCATTATGAAGGGAAAAAATCGCTCTCCATAGAATGGATTTTCCTTTGGTTTTGGTAGTTCTCCAGTTGGGGACAGACTTGACTGCTCAGCTGCCAGGAGAATGTCTGAGTAATGGGGAAGCAGGGCTAGACTAGATACGGACGGAGCCCTTAGGATACTGCACTGCCCCCGACACATTACCACATCCTATATACACAGACACACGCACATCCCATTTGCATTTTGTTCTTCTTTGCAGTCTTTAACAACTCTGCTAAATTCCTAGTTGACATTAACCTAGTTCAGTAGTATTGCGGCTGCTTCTACTGAGAGAGAAGTCATTATGATTTTGTGTCTGTACTAAGCATGGTTTTAGGAGATGCATCCATCCATTAAATCCTCATTTACTAGTGATCTGCATAAGTCTCCATGTGATGCCTGGATGACAAAGAGGACAAGGACATGGTCATTGTGCCAGGTCTCAAGGACTTCAAAATCTAATAAGGTGGACAAAGGAAATCAGGGATCACAGTTAGCATGCCATAATATTGGGTATGAAGAAGGTACGGGGAGTCCAGGGAAGGTTTCCTTAAGCTTTAGGCTAAGTGAGACAGACTTCTGGGGTGCCTGGGTGGCTCAGTCGTTAAGCATCTGCCTTTGGCTCAGGTCATGATCCCAGGGTCCTGGGATTGAGCCCCGCATCGGGGTCCCTGCTCAGTGGGAGGCCTGCTTCTCCCTCTCCCACTCCCCCTGCTGGTGTTCCCTCTCTCGCTGTATCTCTTTCTGTCCAATAAATAAATAAAATCTTAAAAAAAAAAAAGACTTCTAAAAGAAGATAACTTCTGAATCCATGAAATTTTCATGTGCTGCCTAATCTGTATGGAACACTCCCTTCTACTTCTGTCCTTTCCAAGTCCTTCAGACCCATCTTCCTGAGGAAGGCTGTGTTTATAGGTCCCTGTGTGACCTTCCTTGTTCTTTCCCAGTATTCTGTATACTATAATAGCCACAAGGAAACAACTCTAGGGTCAGTTAACAGAAAGCAGAGTGCAAGCAGGTTCATATGAAGTTTATTTTATATTAATTCATAATTAAAATTAGTAATACTGTTACACAAATAGAACCATATAGAAGTAGCTTTAGGGGCGCCTGGGTGGCACAGCGGTTAAGCGTCTGCCTTCGGCTCAGGGCGTGATCCCGGCGTTATGGGATCGAGCCCCACATCAGGCTCCTCCGCTAGGAGCCTGCTTCTTCCTCTCCCACTCCCCCTGCTTGTGTTCCCTCTCTCGCTGGCTGTCTCTATCTCTGTCGAATAAATAAATAAAACCTTTAAAAAAAAAAAAAAGAAGTAGTTTTAAAATACAGTGGCTTCTGGGGCGCCTGGGTGGCTCAGTCAGTTTAGCGTCTGTCTTTGGTTCAGGTCATGATCCCACGGTCCTGGGATCAAGACCCTTGTCCGGCTCGCCACTCGGTGGGGAGTCTGCTTCTCTCTCTGCCCCTCCCCCCAATTCGTGCTCACTCTGTCTCTCAAATAAATAAAATCTTTTAAAAAATACAGAGGCTTCTGTCCTATAGAACAGCATTTCTCAAACTTGTGACATTTGTATGCCACCGTCATGACTTTTTTTAAAGATTTTATTAATTTAGTTGAGAGAGAAAGAGAGAGAGTGAGAGCATGAGCTGGATGAGGGGCAGAGGGAGAAGCAGACTCCTTGTTGAGCAGGGAGCCCGATGCAGGACTCAATCCCAGGACTCCGGGGTCATGACTTGAGCCGAAGGCAGATACTTAACCGACTGAGCCACCCAGGCGCCCCCACTGTCATGATTTTTGTCACACATGGGTTAAATTTGTAGAGGTACTTAATATTTTTCTGTAACCC
This sequence comes from Ursus maritimus, assembly GCF_017311325.1. NCBI lineage: Eukaryota > Metazoa > Chordata > Mammalia > Carnivora > Ursidae > Ursus > Ursus maritimus. Next base: position 1,610,197 of record NW_024425452.1, on the reverse strand, counting down.
AAATTACTTTTTTTTTTCTAATTTAAAAGCTTACTTGAACCTCATCTTAAAAAATATTTGCGAAGTTATGGATTTTCTGTTGTAAGAATATGTGACTACTATATTAAAATATTTGCCCCTGGAGAGTTCCATTTCTGGATAAGACGGTGGTAAGCACATACCACCCAGGCTCTCCCACCGAATGCAGCTAAAAACCTGGGTAGAACACATGGAATCACAATTCGAGGATTCTGAGATGTCACAGTAACAGGGAGATTAGAGAAGAGCAGGATCTGAAGTACCACCATCCAGCTGGGAGTTTCCCTTTTTATTTCAAGTGTCTTCTGTCTGGATTCCGTGCAGCCCAAACCTGGAAGTTGGCACCAGGCAAGAACAGAGAGAGGTCTAGGATAAACCCTCTAGTTCTGACTTGAGTGGAAAAGAAGACTCCTAGCACTCAGAGTGGTAGAAACTGCCCCCTTTAAAAAATTTTAAAAAAGGGGCACCTGGGTGGCACAGCGGTTAAGCGTCTGCCTTCGGCTCAGGGCGTGATCCCGGCGTTCTAGGATCGAGCCCCACATCAGGCTCCTCCGCTGTGAGCCTGCTTCTTCCTCTCCCACTCCCCCTGCTTGTGTTCCCTCTCTCGCTGGCTGTCTCTATCTCTGTCGAATAAATAAATAAAATCTTTAAAAAAAAAAAAAAATTAAAAAAAAAATTTTTTTTTTTTTAATCATTCTGTCATTCCCCAACCCCCAGGAAATCTTGTGTTGGTGCTGGCAATGTCAGCAGCAGGGGCTTACAGATGCCTGAAGCCCTGGAGTTGTGGGGGGGGGACCTTTCTTTCCAGTTGGAGAAGCTGTCATCCTAAAAAGGTGGGGGTGTACTCCCATTACTTCTTTCCTTTCTCTGTCTTCCTACTGCCTAGCTCCCAAATTATGTGGTGGAATGATAATAAAAGCCCCAGGTTTCTGGCTGGAAGACAGGAAAGGGACACTCCAAAGAACTGAAAAGTACCTAGGAGTTAGTGGAGAGGGAGGAGCTTAGGAAAGCAACCCCATAAGGTTGTTTGTGATCTCCTGGGCTCACTCCCAATTGTCACATGCGTGGATGTGTTCCCAAGCAGCATACCAGAAACTTTTGAGTGCTGAGCTATGAGATGAATCACTGTCCAGGTCCTAAACTGGCCACTGGGTTGCGCTCCTGCCAGACATATCGGAATAGCTTTGCAACGGCTTTGAATGTAGAAATGACATTTCAATCATACCCCACAGAAGGTTGCTTGGAACTTGGGACCGGAATCCAACCAGGATGATTGCCTACTAAAGTAAAAATATCAACATTTTCTATAGGATTTAAACAAGACGCAGAGTCTCATAATACTGAAAATGTCCAGGGCAGAATATAAAATTATTTAGCCTACAAAAAAATGGGAAACTCTCAACCAATGTGAAAGACATAACCAGTAGATGCCTACATTGAGAGAATACCTCTTCTCTATACGTGGATTATGCCCTGCCATTCAATTTGATTGGCAAGCCTTGGCCACATGCCCACTGCTGGCCTAGTGACCATTGCCAGGGAGTGCCACGCACAAACGGGCTGACACTTCTCAGGGCCCACCTCTGGAGATAGTGCTGAGGTCATCTTCTGAAGCACATGACCCTATGGAGGAAGAGTGGCTCCTCAGAGAAAAAAACAGAAGTTCTTACTTCCATACTTCATAAAAACCTATCTAAGTTGGGTTCTCAGATTTTAAGGGACTATTCTATAGTAAGGTACAAAGAGGATTGAAAAGAGAGAACCTGTCAATGGCTCAATACAAATTTTATTAAACCCTTTGTGTGTTTTCCCTTTGTGTATGATTCTTTCTATTTTTATTTTTTAGGCAGATGGGTAAATATGCGTCAAGGCCAACTGTTATTTTAGCACTGAAATAAATAACCAGTTGAAGAATGCAGGTGTAGGGAGCCACACTTTAGCCTTTGTAGCTGAAGATGACAGCCACTGACCAGTAATTGCCATCTCCCTAGCGGGTCCCCACCAGCTGCCTATACTGGTCCGGGATTTGTAGCTGCAGACTCCACGTACTGAATTTGGCACAGTTTGCACCTGCTCTCCTCTCTTCAGAAAGAAATATTCCAGGTGCTCATCCATGCTCCCTCAGTTTATCTGTCACTATGATTTCTGTGAGTTCCCAGTGGTGCTGTATCATTTGAAGTTTTGCTTTATCGTGTCTTCAAAGTGTTTCTTTTTCCTATTCTGCTTGAATTATCTCTGTTCAGCTCATCACACCCCAGCTACTTAGGAATGCAAAGCAGAGACGTTTAGAAAGCATGCTTGAGAGAGAGGCTACTGAGGGTGGCAGCAGAGCTTATTAATATTACAAGTTCTTAAAGCCTTAAATGTGTCAGGCTTCAATTAGTGTAGGCAGAAAGGGGTCAGAATGAAGATGGCTTTAAATTGTAAACACTTACAGCTGTAAAATGGCAGGATCAGATTTTCAGGGACTAAGGTGAAGAGGTGACTCATAAGAGCCCAGAGTAATACTTTGCCGAAAAGTACCTCTACATTACCCTTATAATATTTGACCGATGGGAAAAGGGGACTTTGTATGAATCCATTGGAAAGATCTTGTTAGAAAGCAAGCTAGTCCTAGCCCTCACTTCATTGGCAGTGTCAGCTTATGATCTGGAGCAAGTCACAGGATTACTCTGTATGTTGACATTCGAGTTTCTAGAGCTCTAACTCTGTGCCAGACATTGCTCTAAGCATTTTACGTATTAACTCACTTAATCCTTACAACAACCCTATGAAGTAGAAACTATTACTGTTCTTATATTATGGATAAGGAAATTGAGGCCCAAAGAGATGATTTGCTCAAGGCTGTATATAACTAATAAGCACAGAGCTAGAATTCCAACCCAGGCAGCTTCGCTTGACCTTTTAACCACTATGCTATATTGCCTCTCCATTTGTTTATACACGATGTATTAAAAATACCTACCATAACTATTTTTCAGAGTTGTGCAAAGCAGAAAATGAAATAATTAAAAGTTCTTTTAATAAAGAATAATACTTTCCAAAAGAAAACTATAGCATAAGAACCCAACACTAATGCTGGCAATTGCTATGAGAAGGCCATTTCTAGACACTGACATTTAGAATCAGAATCATAAGTCAGGTTAAAAGGCCCTCCAAGGCTTTGTTCTAAGAGGACTTTATCTAAAACAGTGGTTATCAGATTTTAAAAACTTCACAGATCTGCCAAATACACACTTGTGAGCGCGCGCACACACACACACCCCAACCCAAACTACCGTCTGCTATCATTACCATGACAGAAAGGGCATTTAATACCAAGGACGTTGGTGAGATATAATCTCCTAGTAAAGAACAGTTTCCCAAGAACAAAACAGATAGGAATTTTACCCCGGCTAGTGAGATTATTGGTCTGAACATTAGTGGTTGGGGAATTCATTCATGTGAACTGGTGGGTGTAGATCCTGTTGGTTTAGAAGAAAAATTACCTTGGGGTAGAGTGAACTCCCAAATGACGGCATCAGTCCTATCAATTGGAAGCATTTTCAGGTAAATACTAGTTGAGGTATAGTTTATCCTGCTTCTTAGTATAAAGCTTTTGGTGTTTGCCCTGGCAACCTGAGATGCTTTTACCTATCTAGGTTCTGTGTGTTTATTTCTCATCTTCCACGTGAGATTGTAAACTCTGAAGTCACGAGTCTTGTTTGTGTTGAACAAATGTTTTAATACTTTTTCTTCTTTTTTTGATGAGGTAAAAATATATGAAATTTACTGTATCTTAACCATTTTTAAGTGTACAGTTTGTTATCGTGAAGTATATTTACATTGTTGTGAAACAGATCTCCAGGGTTTATTTCTGGGCTCTCTGTCCTGTTCTGTTGGTCTGTTTGTCTTTATGACAGTACCACACTGTTTTGATTACTGAGGCTTTGTAAGAATCCTCCAACCTTGTTCTTTTTGAAAATTGTTTTGGCTTTTTGGAGTCCCTTGAGATTCCATATGAATTTTAGGATGATATTTCTGCCAAAAATGCCATTGGGATTTTGATAAGGATTTTATTGAATGTGGACATCTTAACAATACTGTTTTCTAATGAACATGAGATGTCTTCTCATGTGTTTGTGTCTACTCCAGTGAAGCTATTTGGTCCTGGGCTTTTCTTTTTTGGGAGGTTGTCTGTTTGTTTTTATTGAAGTGTAGTTGGCACACACAGTGTTAGATTAGTTTCAGGTGTATAGCACAGTGATTTGATAAGTCTGTACGTTATGCAATACCCACAAGCGTAGCCACCACCTGTCACCATACAATGCTATTACAACACCATCGACTACATTCCATTGGGATGTTTTTGATTTCAGATTTAATTTCCTCGCTGGTTATTGGTCTTTTCACATTTTCTATTTCTTCATGATTCAGTCTTGTATAGATTGGTAGATTGTGTGTTTTTAAGAATGTATCCATTTCTTCAAAGTTATCCAGTTTGCTGGTGTGCAGTTCTGCAGTTCATAGTATTCTCTTATAATCCTTCTTATGTCTGTGGAATTGGTTATAATTTTCCTGTTCATTTCTGATTTTAATTATCTAAGCCTTCGCTTTTTGTCCTAATTAATCTAGGTAAGGGTTTGTCAGTTTTCTTATCTTTTCAAAAAACCTACTCTTAGTTTCATTGACTTTTTTTCCTATTTTATTTTTATTTTATTATTATTATTATTATTATTATTATTATTATTATTTTACCTAATCTTCGTTATTTCCTTCCTTCTGCTAGCTTTGGGCTTAGTTCTTCTTTTTCTAGTTTCTTGAGGTGCAAAGTTAGGTTCTTGATTTGAGGGTTGTTTTGTTTTTTCTAATGTACACATTTACAGCTATAAACTTCCCTCTTAAAAGCACTGTTTTCACTGGATCCCATAGTTGTGGTTTGTTGTTTTTTCACTGTCTCAAGGTATTTTCTAAGTTCCCTTGTGACTTCTTTGACCTCTTGGTTATTTGTGAGTACGCTGTTTAATTTCCACATATTTGAAGATTTTCCAGTTTCCCTTGTGCTATTGATTTCTAGTTTTATGTCATTGTGTTGGAAAGGATACTTTGCATAATTCCAGTCTTCTTGAGTTTGTAAACACTCGTTTTGTGGCCTGACATGTGTTTTATCCATGGAGAATGTTCCAGGTGCACTTGAGAAGAATGTATATTCTGTTGTCGGGTGGAACATTCTGTATATGTCTGTTACGTGCATTTGGTTTATAATGTTCAAGTTCTCTATTTCCTTACTGATCTTCTGTTTGGTTGTTCTATCCATTATTGAAAGTGGAGTGTTAAAGCATCTTATTGTGTTGCTGTCTATATTACATTCAAGTCTGTAAAAATTTGCTTCATATATTTATAGGAGCTCTGAGGTTTGGTGCATAAATGCTTATAATTGTCATATCTTCTGGGTGAATTGACCTTTTTGTCATTATATAATGTCTTTCTTTGTCTCTCATAACAGTTTTTTTTTAAGTTTTATTTATTTAAGTAATCTCTACACCCCAAAGGAGGCTCGAACTCACAACCCTGAGATCAAGAGTCACATGCTTTTCTGACTGAGCCAGCCAAGCACCTGTCTTGTAACAGTTTTTCATTTAAAGTTTATTCTGTCTGATATTAGTATAGAAACTCCTGCTCTCTTTTGGTTATCATTTGCATGGAATTTTTTTTCCTTCCTTTTTACTTTCAGTCTATGTGTGTTCTTAGATCTAAAGTGATAGTTGGATATAGTTGGATCATGATTTTTAATCCATTCAGGCAATCTGTGTCTTTTGATTGGAGAGTTTAATCCATTCATACTTTCCATAATTATGGTAGTAGAGGACTTACTATTGCCATTTTGTTAATTGTTTCCTGTATGTCTTAAAGCTTTTTTTGTCCCTCATTTCCTTTCTTACTACCTTCCTTGTGTTTCATTGATTTTTGTATGGATATGTTTTTATTCCTATTTCATTTCCTTTTGTGTATATTTTATATTGTCTTAGTGGTTACCATTACAATTATGTAAAACATCACAAAGTTATAGCATTCTCTTTAAACTGATAACTTAACCTGCATACAGAAACTGTACTTCTCTGTAGCTCCCCACGCTTTATTTATTTATTTTTAAGTAGTTTCCATGCCAAATGTGGTGCCCAGCGTAGGGCCTGAACTCCCAACCCCCGAGATCAAGACTTGAGCTGAGATTAAGAGTTGGACACTTAACCAACTGAGCCACCCGGGCACCACCATACTTTATGTTATTGATGTTAGAAATTACATCTTTATATATTGGATACCTATTAACATAGATTAATAGAGTTTTTAAATGTTTTTATCATTTAAATTTTATACACCAAAAATTACTGTAGTACAGATTACTATATTTGTCCGTATATTTACTTTTACTGGAGAACCTTATATTTTTAAATGTTTTTGTGTTGCTGTTCATTGTCTTTTTCTTTCTAAGGATTCCATTTAGCATTTCTTGTAGAGCAGGACTAGTGGTAATGAACTCTCTAGGTTTTTCTTATCTGAGAAAGTCTTAATTTCACCTTCACTTTTGAAGGATAATTGTGTTGGATACAGTATTCTTGGTTGACTGGGTTTTTTTTTTTTCTTTCAACACTTTGAATATAGCACTTTCTCCCTGCTAGCCTACAAAGTTTCTGCTGAGAAATCGTTGATAATCATATGGCAGCTCACTTGTACGTGACAAATAGCTTTTCTCTTGTTGCTTTGAACAATGTGATGTGTCTTGCTGTGGTTCTCCTTGGATTTGTCTTAGTTGGAGTCTTTTGAGCTTTTTGAATCTATATGCCCATTTCTTTCCTCAGATTTGGGATATTTTCAGCCACTATTTCTTCAGATATGCTCTCTACCCGTTTATCTTTATCTTCACTTTCTGGGACTCCCATAACATGTACATTGATCCTCTTAGTAGTGTCGTGTAAGTCCCTAAGGCTGTCTTCACTTTTCTTCATTCTTTTTTCTTTTTTGTTCCTCTGACTTAATTTCAGATGACCTGTGCAAGTTTGTGGCTTTTTTCTTCTGCTTTATCATAATTCCTGTTAAACCCCTCTAATGATTTTTTCACGTCAGTTATTGTATTTTTCAGGTCCAGAATTTTTTTTAAAGATTTTATTTATTTATTTATTTATTTGAGAGAGAGACAGAGCACAAGCTGGGAGAGGGGCAGAGAGAGAGGGAGAGGAACAAGCAGACTCCCCACTGAGTGGGGAGCCCAGTGCGGGGCTTGATACCAGGACCCTGAGATCATGACCTGAGCCGAAGTCAGTCACTTAACTCACTGGGCCACCCAGGCACCTCTCAGCTTCAGAATTTCTTTTTCTTTTTCTTTTTTTTTTAAGATTTTATTTATTTATTTGACAGAGAAAGAGAGAGCACAATCAGGGGGAGAGAGAGAGGGAGAAGCAGGCTCCCCGCTGAGCAGGGAACCCGATGTGGGGCTTGATCCTCGGACCCTGGGATCATGACCTGAGCTGAAGGCAGACACTTAACAGACTGAACCACCCAGGCACCCCAGAATAGATAGTTTCCATCTCTTTGATATCTCATTTTCTTCATGTATTATTTTCCTGAGTTCATTTAGTTGTCTATTTGTGTTCTCTTTTAGCTCATTGAACATCTTTTGTGTGTGTGTGAGAGAGAGAGAGAGAGAGCAGAGGTGAAGGGCAGAGGGAGGGGGAGAGAGAGAATCTTAAGCAGTCTCCACACTCAGCGTGAGTCCTGACATGGGGCTCAATCTCACAACACTGAGATCATGCCCTGAGCTGAAATAAAGAGTTGGACACCTAACCAACTGAGGCACTCGGGCGTTCCCTCTTTGAACATCTTTATGACAGTTATAAATTTTTTGTCGGGTAGTTCATAGATATGCATCTGTTTAGAATCTGTTTCTACAGTTTTGTGTAATGGCCTTTTGTTGGGCCATGTTTCCCTCTTTCTTTGTCTGCCTTATAATTTTTTACTGGGATTTTAGCATTTGGTAAAACAACCACCTATTCCAGTCTTTGTGTACTAGATTTGTGTAGGGAAAGACCTTCGTCAGTTAGCCCAGCTAGGGATCCTAGGATCCCTCAAACCTTTTCTGATTTCTTGCTCCCCCTGATGTCTGCCTACAAAATGGTATGTCAAACATACCATTTACCTCTTTTTTTTCAGTGGCTTCCAAACTCTGACTCCAGTCTGGTCAGTGCCAAGTCTGGTGAGACATAAATCTGTCCTTCAGAGAACCTTCAGACAAGCCAGAATGTTGGGTGCTTTGTCCATCCTTATTTCATCCAGAGAGAGGAGTCCTGGTTGAGGGGTTTTCCTCCTAGTTGCTCCATGCTGTGCTGTGGAGGGAGGGGGGTATCAATGGGCACATGAGTACAACAATTTCCCCTCCCCGTTTGCTGAAATCTCCTGGTTTTACAATGACTTGGGGCCTGTAGCTTCTCATGTGGTCTCTGGAGTTCTCACGGAAGTGTTCTGATCTATATGTTACGAACGCACTTTCTCTGTTGAGGAATGAGGGCCTGTAACTTCCTAGTCCGCTGTCTTGCTGATATCTTTCCCTCTAATGCTTATCTTTAAAGCATTTTCCTTTGCATTGGCAATAGGAAGAAATGGAAGCTGCCGTGAAGTAATCGATAGATATTCTGGCCAAGAAAACAAGATTTAGAAATTAAAAGTACCAGTATTTGGTAGACTGTAATAAGTGCTCAGCCTATAAATGCAATAGGAGCTTAGAGAGGAACTTCATAAATCTTGAACCTAGAACTGGACAAATAATAAGCTTTTGTGGATGGTAAGCTCCCTGAAGGCAAGGACCATGCCTTTTAAAAAATATTTTATTTATTTATTTGTCAGAAAGAGAGAGCACAAGCAGGGGGAGCGGCAGGCAGAGGGAGAAGGAGAAGCAGGCTCCCTGCCGAGCAAGGAGCCCAATGCGGGACTTGATCCTGGGACCCTGGAATCATGACCTGAGCTAAAGGCAGACGTTTAACCAACTGAGCCACCCAGGTGTCCCAAGGATTGTGCCTTTTTCACTATAATGTTTCCAGGGCCAACAGAATACCTAATAGTTATTCAGATTATTTACTGAACAAATAAATGAACCAGAAAGGAGGATAGGCCCTTCCTAGAGGGGGGCAGTATAAGCAAAGGGGAGAAGGCAAGGGTGTGTTTAGTGTGTTTGCGAGGCAATGGATAGTTTAGTTTGTTTACATTGGAGGAAGCGTACAGAGATACTCAGAAATAGAGGGGTCAGCTGATAAAGTCTTAAATCTTAAGCAGAAAATAGTAAGGTGCTGTGGACATTTTGGGGGCATTTACTTTTGGAAAGGGCTTTTTGGGTAGATTGGGTGGGAATTATTTTCCATCATGAAGGGAGAATTTTTAAAGTATGAGTGTTTGACTTGATGTGAGTACATAGAAGATAAAGAGAAAGGAAGGAATCCTCGATGAGACAGAACTTTCTATTCTTGGGTAAATGGGAAAGTGATGGTGCTACTCATGGAGATAGGGAGATCAGAGAATGGAAGTGGTTTTGTTTTGTTTTTAACTGGAAAAACATCTCAAGGTGTCTTATTTCAGGTCTTTTAGGTACTGGTTTGTGAATAACGACTTAGTGTTCTCTATGAGCCAAAAGACCTCCTTTTTCAGCTGCCTGCCACTTCCTCTGTCTACTCTTGTTAACTTTCTTCCTACCTGTTCAATTTATATCATTTCATAAACTTTTCCTACCTTTTGTTAACTTGGATTCTCTGGTTCTTAAAACAATAGTTGTGTGTACATCCTAATGCCTTCCATTTTCCACACATGAGTAACCTTGCAAAACTCAATTGCAATCAAGTTGGCTTTCGTGACTGCATTTCAGAATCTTGTAACGGACATGTTAATGGCACAGGCATTTCTCTGAGCTGGCTACAACCTCCCTTGCATGCGAAATGTGTATTTGTCTCCTTCCATCTGTTCACCAAGCCATCCATAAAGTATTGTTAAGCCTTTGCCACTCTGGGAGATACCAAGTAAGCGTAAGACATAGCAACCCTGTAGTAAGCTGTGTTCTCCAACCTAAGGACTGCACCCGTGATGGTGGGTAAAGACTCAGATCGAAGACTTTAGTGGTGGTTTGGTCTCAGGATGGTGGATTTCCCCAAGAATCACCATCACTTCTTTCCCTTGCCACCCTCCTCTCCCCATTATTACTGTTGAATTACTTTTTTTTCCTTCCTATATCTTGGATACAGTCAAGTGTGACAAAACTTGAAGATAGGCAGTACTACTTTTGAATCCTGATTGAATTCTTTTCTAACTATGTGTTCTTAAGGAAGTGATTTAACATTTAAGAAAGCCTCAGGATCCTCATATATCAAATGGGAATAATGGCATCTTGCTGTTTCAGGCCTAGAGAAGTTGTGAAAAATACTTGATACTTGGTGTACCTTAATAATTACTATTGCTATTATTGTATAATCACCGTTCACACTTTGTCAACAGCGTGGGAGCCTTCTTACATAGTGTTTGATGTAATGTTAGAGTGAGGTAAAATATGAGAGTCGGGAATGAAGTGGGTAGTTATAAATTTGAGAATCATAGGGTCAGACATCTCAAAGACATGGAAAACCTAAGATGCCCTATACTACAGAGAAACTCATGAAGACCTTAAGATAGGACACGTTTCTTTTAGTCATCCATGTTGATTTCTTCCTAGTGATGGGCATGTGTGTTTTAGTATTTTTAGCTATTCAAATATGTGAGCATTTGACTTTTTAAAATTTTATTTATTTATTTATTTATGAGAGAGATAGGGCGCAAGCACAAGCTGGGGGAGAGGCAGAGGGAGAAGCAGACTCCCTGCTGAGCCGGGGGCGGGGGGCGATGCAGGACTTGATCCTAGGACCCTGGGATTATGACCTGAGCTGAAGGCAGACGCTTAACCCACTGAGCCACCCAGGTGCCCCAACAAACAGGGCTTTAAAGTCAAATGCTGGGCGCCTGGGTGGCTCAGTCGGTTAAACGTTTGCCTTCGTCTCAGGTCATGATCCCAGGGTCCTGGGATGGAGCCCCATGTCGAGCTCTCTGCTCAGAGGGCAGTCTGCTTCTCCCTCTCCCTCTGTCCCTCCCCCCTGCTCTAGCTCTCTCTCTTTCTCTCTCAAATAAATAAATAAAATCTTTGAAAAAAAATAAAACCCTGTTTGTTGATATGTTAGTAGACCTGCTAATATATTCAACACATTTTTCTAGTTCTGTCTCATTTTAGCATCACCGACAGTGTTTTGTGAAGAGGACAGAATTCTACAATAGCTTTTTAGGAGACACTGCCAAGACAGTTTTGAAATCAGACACCGAATTGTCTGGGCCAGGTTAATAAATGTTTTCCAGATTAACTGTTAACCCTGCTCTTTATCACTTGGCCCCTTATAGTGTATAGAAGTCTTGCTACTGTTTCTTTTTTTCCTTGAACCCCTATGTGATAATTTTGTCCACATCTGCCTTGAGCCCAGATTCTCACCTATGATGTATGGCAAGTATAAGGGAATTCTCGATCATACCAATGAGAACTAGTGAGAGAGAAGCCTTGCTATGTTTTTCATGGGGAATTTTTTTGTACTTTTTACATTTCAAACTGGAGTCACTTTCCAAAACCTTATATTGTTAGAGTATGGAAGAACCTTTAGAGCAATGTTGGAGGTTGGTGCTTAAACATTTTATCACCTATTATAACTCTTAAGTTATTAATAATTTATTTCAACTATGAGAATTAATAAGGAAACATTTTATATTAAATAAACAAAAAAATTTACTTCCCTAAACATAGATCTGAATTTTTCATTAACTAGAGTTCAAATCAAAGGCAACCTCCAACCCCCTTTCCCCCCAAAAAGGGAGGGACAGAAAAGGTAACTGGAAGTACCACATGATATTTAATCACAAAAGAATAAAAGAAATATTGAATTATGTTTATTCTAGTGTTTTAAGGTGTCAGAGTAGTCAATCATTTGAGTTAATTGATATTTTATAATGTTGCCAATCCTATTTTGACTGGTTCTGTGCCTAATCCATACTTCTTGGTACATCATAGGTGGACCTCAATAATATTTATTGACTGAATTAATTTGTAGTGATAAAATATTTGTTGCCAGAAATGCCCTTTCAAGGAAGCTGGTATCTGTGAACAACACAGTCCTCATAACAGTGAGTTTCTAGTTGAAAGAAACTAACTTCTTTCAAATATGTCACTTTTTTGGGAGCTATCAAAAATGACATTCTTACTGTGCTTGCAGGAAACACACTGTGTATGTGAACTATCTAGAAAGCCAACTCTTTTTAAACATTTGGCTTTTTTGCCAGCACATACCCAGTTTTGCTAAGACATAGGCATTTACCAGTACATACATATGTATGTATATGTATACATATATAGCTACAAAAGCATGAGAGTCCTGTAAAATGTCCTGCAAAGGAACAGGAGCTGGGGAGGAATCAGTGATGTGAGCAGTCATCACAGAACTTCAAAAGATCATCGTCTCTGTGTAATACAGAACAGTTCAACTTATCTGTCAAAGTGATGGAGCTCTACCTAGGATTAAAAAGACCAGCAACTAACATGAGTAAAAGATGCCCAGGAATGATTTGGGATCAAGTTCTTAGTTTTTGTCTGTATGAAGAGCCCTGGGTAAGGAGTGGTGAAAAGTGGTGCAGCCTTTTCTTTAAGGAGCTTGGAGTATGGTGAGGAAACTAGATAAACAACTGAGGGTTGTAAGCAATGAGAGGCGTTCTTTGTTTGTGGGTTGTTTTTTTTTTTAATATTTTATTTATTTATTAGAGAGAGAGAGAGACAGCCAGCGAGAGAGGGAACACAAGCAGGGGGAGTGGGAGAGGAAGAAGCAGGCTGCCAGTGGAGGAGCCTGATGCGGGGCTCGATCCCACAATGCCGGGATCACGCCCTGAGCCAAAGGCAGACGCCCAACGACTGAGCCACACAGGTGCCCCATAGAGAGGCGTTCTTTGAAGGAGAGATTCAGTGTGCAGTGAAGTGGTCGGGAAAAGCCCAAGGACAGAGCAGACAGGCTAGTATTCCAAGGAAGTCAGTACTATCAGGATTTTGAGTAAATGGTGAGCAGACCAGTCTGGTTGTTTGCATGCAAAGAAAGGGTTCGAGATAATACAGAAGCCACTTTGGGGTCAGATTGTTTGAAATACTTATAAGGGTCTGGCTAAGGGACTTGGGCTTTATCATACAAATAGTGGCAAACTGTTAGAGGTAGCAGTTGTGGGTTTTTGTCGTTGTTGTTTAACTTGGAGCGATGGTTAATGTTAAGTATGGATTTGGAAGGTCAGAAGGGCTAGTGGTGAAGGGAAATAATCAGTTTACTTCAAAAATACTAGCATCACTTTTTGTAGCCATAATGTAGGTTATCTTGTTTGGAGTTTCCTATTATACTCCGAAGTTCGGTCAGCCTGTCAGAGTAGCACCAGTGTATCAGAATCTCCTGGCTGGCTGGCATGGTGCTGCATACTGCTTTCAAAAATACTAATTGCTTGCGAATCTGTTCTGTTTACTCCACTCTTGTCTCTCTTTGTACCGTGAACTTACTATTTACTTAAATATTTTCAAAAGTATAAAACAACAAGGAATTTCTGCAGGGGTTAAGGTAGACACTGGATTAACAAGACAAATTTCCCCAAAGTTTGAAGACCTGTGATCACTGGGAGGAAATGTGGGTCTTGGTTTGAAATTAGCTACATCTACCACAAAAACAATCCTAAAGAGTGCCTAGAAGAGACAGCTTATATAGGTAAGTTTTACCAGACCTTCATGAAACAGATGAACTGTGGAGAATTAAACTGTTTCAGAGGAGAGATAAAGAGGTGAAGCTACCCATCTCATTTTTTTGAGGTTAGTGTAATTTTGTTATAAAAACAGGAGGATGACAGAAGAAAATGAAAGACTAATCACATTTCTGAATATGAATGAAAATTCTGAATGAAATATTAGCAAAGTAAATGTATCATATTAAAATGCAAAACAAAACATGATGAGATTTTTTTTTTATCATTGTATGCAAGGATGGTTCAATATCAGAAAATCCACCACTGATATAATCCGGCATATTAATTTTTAAGGGGGTATGGTCATATAATTTTCTTAATAAGTTCCAAAGAAAATATTAGATGGAATTTAATATTTAGTCTGATTAAAATTTTCTTTTTACCAAACTAGAAATAAAAGGGAACTTCGTTAACCCAAGTTTAACCAAAACTTCCTATGATAGATATCATACTTACTACTAAAACTGTATACCCATTCCCTCTAATGTTAGGAACAGGACATGGTGCCTACTATCATCTTACTATTTAGTAATAAATTGGAGGTCCTGGTGAATGCCAGAAAAAAAGAAAAAGAAATAAAAGATATGGATAGAAAAGAGAGGACAAAGCTGTCTATATTTGAAGAAGAAGTGGTTATTCAAAGAAAATTCAAGAGAATTGACAAAGTATTAGAGCTAATAGCAGAGTTCAGCGATTTTGTGGTTGAACCATATGAACTTAACATTTTTGTAGGTAAAAACAGTCAAATATCAGTCATTTCATATGATTCAACCTAATAAAAGTTAGTCACATCAATAGCTATTTATTAAATGTATACTTTTTAAAAGATCCCATTCACATAGCCATAAAAAACTGTCAAATATCCAGGAAATCTCTAAATAATAAATATGTTAGTCTCGTGGAGGAAACATATTGCAAGACCTGAATAAATAGAGAGATACTATGTTCATGGATGGAAAGACTTAACTATCATAAAGAGATTAATTTGCCCCAAATAAGGTTTTATATTATTTTTTAAAGGTTTTAAGTTTTATATTTTTAAGTAATCTCTACACCGAACATGGGGCTTGAACTCATGATCCCGAGATCAAGAGTCACACGTGCTATTCTGACTGAGCCGGTGAGGCGCCCCTCCTGAAATAAGGTCATTCAAGGCAATACCAATCAAAAATTCAAAAGGATTTTTAAAAATAATTTTGTAAGCTGAACCTAAGTTTTATATGGTAAAGAGGCAAAAATGGCTAAGGCTGCATTGAAAAAGAATTGTTGAAGAGTGGCGGTATAGAATGGCAAGATTTGTGGAGCTTGTCTCTGTAGTAATCAGAACAGCGTGGTTTTGGTAAGGGACTAGTCAGATAGGCCAGCTGAACAGAATAGGAAAATAAATCCAGATGTATTTTAATAAGCTAAGTGTAAAACTTTAAAACTTTCAAAAGATACTATAAAGAGAATATCTTTATTATTTGAATTAAGAAGGGATTTCATAAAATATAAAATCCTAAATTGCATCCTGTGATTGCATTAACTAAATCTTATTTAGGACAAAAGATACCTTAAACAAAAGACAAGCAACAGACTAAGAGAGGATATTTACAACGCATCTACTCAGCAGAGGTGTTGTATCCAGATATATAAAGAACCCATTTCATAAAGAAAAGACAAACAGCACGCTCCAAAAGTAAGCAAAGGTTAGTTGATCTCTTAGAATATGTAATGCCTATTACTTTATTTCTGCCAACATGGCTGTGTATCTGTTGATAGCACCTTCAAAGCTGTTTAGTTCTTACTGGTTCTGGTAAGTTCTCATGTGAGTGCAGGGTGAGTGGTGAGTGAATGTTCAACATTAGGCTAGTAATCAAGCAAATGAAAACTAAAACAAGGAGATATTTCACATTAGATTGTAAAAATCTAAAGTTCTGACAGTAGTCAATCATATTTGGTTAAGAGCCGGCTTTGGAATCTGTCTTACAGCTCAGCCATGTACCAGCAGTGTGACCTTGGAGAGGTTTCTTTACCTCTCTGAGCCTTTTTATTTTTTTATTCTTTTAAAAATGAGTTTAAAATCGCTTACCTCATCAAGCTGTCAGGAAGAATCAATGTGCATTACATTTGAGAACAGTGCCTGGGTATAGTAATGTCCAATGAATGATAGTTCAGTTATTTATAATGCAGGTTAATTATAAAAATGCAAAAAGTATCTAGAAATTTCGTCCGTGTTCTACTTAGAGAGATCCTAAATAGAGAACTACCCCTGAAATTGCCATTTAGCTAGCTTCTTGCTAACCCCCACAGAATGCATTACCTTGGTGAAGTCATAACGAGAGTCTAGACCTTAACTCTAAAGGTTCAAAACCTCAGTTTTGTGAGAACACGATATGATGTCCAGTTTCTTGGGAACTGACTTATGTGGCCAAAACAATTAGAAGATTCATTTACAGTGAGAAATATAACTGTTAAGCATAGTAGTATTTGAACTTGGTGGTTATTACATTCTCTCCCTGAAGGCAAGCTACATGGAAGATCATTTTTAGTTTTCTGTGCAACCAGTTAATGCAAAGGAAGTCTGCTGAATGTTTTTAGTGATTAATGGTGTCTGGCCCTATTTGATATCACCAGGCTCAAGTAGTTGTATTTACAGCCTGGGAGCTTGTTCCCCTAAGTCATGTAGAAAGAGCATTGTTTCATTATTACTGTGAGGATGCTTCCTCTTACCTTTGGTTTGTAGTCTGTGGTCAGGCATAGGCTTATATGTCCAGGACAGTCATATTCTTCCTAGCTCTCTGAGGTTATACCTGGGTCACGTTGATTGGGTGTGGGGGCCCCAGAACTCTGCAGTCACTCATACCTCAGGGTTTTGGTATTTTTAACAGATGGATTATTGTGTTTATTACTTTTTTTTTTTTTTTCCCCTTTCTAACTTCAATCTCAGAAGAGAAATCCTCATCTACTCTTTTGGAGACATTTGATATTATTATCATGTGAGAACACAAAGTTCCTTATTCCCTTTTTTTTTTAAGATTTATTTATTTATTTGAGACAGAGAGAGAGTGTACAGGGTGGGGAGGGGCAGAGGAAGAGGGAGAGAGTCCCAAGCAGACTGCACGTAGAGCATGGAGCCCAGCACAGGGCTCGATTTTACAACCCTGAGTCGAAACCAAGACTTGGATGCTTAACATCCACCCAGGTGCCCCAAAGTTCCTTATTTCTGGAACCTACTCAATGATATCAACACCTTAATGGTCCTGCCTTCCTTCCTATTAAAGTCCAGGGCACATCTGGACCTTTGTGAGGTATTTTCTTTACCAGCAGACTCATAAGCTGGACTCTAATTGGAATTAGTAATGCATTAAATGGTTTCTTAGAGGTCTTTTGGTTGGTCTCTTGGAATATTATTATTTTGCTTCTGCCAACATTAGATATTTTTTATCAATAGTTCCTTCAAAGCAGTTTAGTTCTTATTAGTTTGGGTAGGTTCTCATGTAAGTGGTAGGTATAGTGATGATGTATATGTTTTGATGAGTTTGCTATAGCTGAGTTAGGTGGTTTGATGGGCACTTTATTTACCCTTGGCTATAGCCAATTAGTGACCACTAACTTAAAAATAACAAACTGAAGGGGCACCTGGGTGACTCAGTTAAATGCCCAACTCTTGATTTCATCTCAGGTCATGATCTCAGGGTCTCAGGATGAAGCTCTGTGCTGGGAATGGAGCCTGCTTAAGATTCTCTCTTCCTCTCCTTCTGCCCCCTCCCCCCAAAATAATAAAAATTAAAAATTAACAAACTGAAATTTACTAAGAAGTCAGGCTCAGACAACACATGTTCAAAAATGAAAGGTTCAACTTTAGAATAATTACCTTTCTAGTTACTCGTATATATGAAAAGCTAATGAACTGCATACATCCCTTGTTTCATTATACCTCACTGATATAATTTGGTGGTTATGTACAATGTTCAGCGCAGTTACCACAGGAAACATGGGAGGGTTGCTGGAAAAAATTATGAAATTGTGAGGCTTATTTTTTGTGTTCTTATATATTTTGTTTTAGGGCGCTCCCTCGGTGCACATTACCCCTTATGGCTCAAGTCTTCCTTCTGTGGGGTCTCAAGCAGCGTTTCAGACTTTCTCTCCCTCTTTAGTTTCTTCCTCCCTATCTTTATCTATACAGCACCCTGTCCCTCAGAGCTCTGCTTCCCACTTCCTGCTATGGTAAATTAATCTGCACTTAGTTGTTAGCCATTGATTGGCTTTATGTGTTTCCCTTATAAGATTCTATATTTGCCTTTAATGAGGATGTCATTGTCTTATCCAAAAGGTGGAGCTCACTGGCAGGGCAGGAGGGTTGGTATCTTTAAGAGCAGAGGTGGCTGGGATTTGTGGGATTTAAACTACATGAAGTTCATTGCCTGGGTGTGTACTGGCCGTCTTTTCTCTTATGTCTGCTTACTATAGTTGAGTTTCCAGAAGCACTTCTGCTTTATTCTTATACGAGAGATGAGGGTTCATGCACAGTTCATGTCTTTGAAAAGCCTTCTATGCCTTATTTGAAAGAAGGCCTCTTTTATATTTTTGCCATGCAGCACATTCTGTGGGACCTGTAAATATTCAATGGGTATACCCCCACTGGAGAGGGAGCAGAGACTGATTCTGCTTCTTTCATCCAACTGCATTTCAGGATGCTGTGGGTTTGTTTCTAACCTTTTAATTGGACTTGTGCTTTCCTTGCATTGTGTTGCTTTTAAAGGTCTTGAAGACTTAAGAAAAATAGGTAATATTAGAAAGAAATCTTTAATTTGCTTGGGGAAAATGGTGATTTTTCTTATTTTTAATGTAAAAGAATCATCTAATTTCTTGTTGAAGAGTATTTAATTACAAATGCCTTATTAAATGAAACTGTCTGGATAAAATCAACATCAGACAACCAGTTACTGTAAGCTGCTCAGTTAGCCAGCCCAACTTTAGGCCCTGTGGAGGCAAAAATAACTGATAGGTGATAAGGTGGCCAAGTCAGTCAGTACTTGGCTTAGAGGCATGCACTTTCAGAGTACAGTTACATGGCCATTTTATTCGAGCCTCCCTGAAGAGCAACTCCTTGGAGTAGATATTATCACCTCCGATTTTACAGACTGAGAAACAGGCTTATAGTGTGGTTTCTGTACTTGGGAGTGGTATGGAGGAGGGTCCTCCGCCATTTAGCCGATTGCCTTCACTGCCCCCTAGCTCACTCTCACACTCACACTCCTTCAGAGAGGTTGATTGGGTGTGGAGAGATGGGCTGTGCTGACCAGTAAACTGGAGTAATGTGAGGAGCTGTTCCACGAAGGAAGGGAAGATCTCTTGAGAGTTGGGAAAGGCACGAGCCTGCCCACGGAAATCACGTCTGTGGACAAATTTTGGTAGTGGCCCCTGGGGAAGTAGAGTAGAAATGACCTTGGTACCTTGGCTGATACGAAATTTCACATGATCGACACTTGACCAATGGAGGCTCCGCTATGTCGCCACTCTGCAATAAGCCGGAGAGGTCTGCACTTTGCTGGTCATAAGCTCAAGGGGAGGGAGTGAGGGGGGTTCCCTGTGCAACCATTAGTGCTACTAGAATAGAATTCCTTAGGTTCTCTGTACACCATAAATAACATCCGCCTGCCTGTGTGTACATCTTCTTTTCTAATGAAAACATCATAAACCATGGGTACTCTGTACTTTTCAGTCATCTTGCTGACGCCTGAATTTTTAAGACTGTTGAAACAGTCTCCTCAGTGCCATATCCTTTTTAAAAATAGATAACACATGATTTCTTTTTCCCAGAAGGTACAGAGGTTGATGACTGAGTCTCCTCTCCATCTCCACCCCTAGTTTGCCACTGCGGGGTGCGTGGTGTTACCAGTTTCTTGTTTAACTCTTACTGCATGGGGGGGGTGTCGTATATGTATAGTTTTTTTTTCAACAGTCATGATGGTACATTATATCCACCATTCTGCCCCTTTGTTTTTTTCGCATACTATATTTTGAATTGTTGTGCAAATAGGTCTGCCTCTTTATAAAACAAAGCAAAATGAACAACAACTGATGGTTTCCATTGTATGGCCCATTTATAATTTATTTAATCTGTTCTCCATTAAAGCGCCTGAGTGTTCTCTTTGTAGCTTCCAGTTTTCTCCTTTTGTGTGTATGTAACAAATACCCCTTTGTATTTGGCCCTTCTTTCTAGACATTTGTCTTCTTTGCTCTTGAAATAAAGTGCTTAAAAATTGTGTCTCCACTCATGCAAAATATGATGGGCCTTTGTCCTGAAAGATGTGCTTTGGTGTATTGATGGGGAAGGCCTGGAACTAAATATACCGCTATCATTTTAAGAAACAGGACATTAGGAAGAGGAGGTTCCCATTTCTTGGAACAGCCACTGAAATAACTAACACTGGCATCTAATCCTGACAATCCATTTCTAAATTCTAGTCAGATTCATTTTCCATTCACAGAAATTGTTCTTTTTTTCCTTTTCCTCTACAGGCAGTTCCTAACGTATATGTGTGTCTTCCATACAAATGGCCATGTGTGGAAAGCCCTCTTCAGCCACGTGGGGGAGTGGGAGGAGGGAGATTTCCCAATTTCACTGCCTGGACTGCAGCTGGGAGAGCAATTCTTGGCATTTCAAGTTGCAACTTTGAATTAATTTTCTCAAACTAGTACATTTGGTAGTTAGCTTCCATCCTGGTAGGGCTAGCATTCTAGTACTATACTGGAGATACGTGATGGGCTGTCACTGGCGCTGTTTATAACATTGCTGCTCTGAGAAGACTACTCCCAAGTCTCAACTGGAAAACAACCTGTTGGTTGATGTTTATGAATATTGGATTGGATCCAGTTGGCCAAGTTTTGCTTTGCCAAACATCATGTGGCCCGGGAGTGACCTGTGTCTGCCCGGGTTCGGAGATTTGTGCTGTTTGATGAGACCACAGTGAGACTTAGGAAGGCACAAGATGAGCGCCTTGACACCTGGATGATCCGAGTTAGTGAGGAAGGAGCAGAACTGTGAAAAGGTGAGGGGTTTTTCTTTTCCAATAAAGGAAGAAGTTTCAGGGAGAAAACATGAGACCGAGCAAGAGCATTTCAACAGACTGACTAAAGTGACTTTGTGACCCCAAAAGACAGAGATACTCAGGAAGTTCTTCTGGGCAAAAATCTGGTAAAATTTTTGAAAGCAACTTTGGGGGGGCCTGCAAAGAAGTTTGCCAGCTGATCCTAAAGGGTATATTTAAGGCCCAGACCAAATGGTATTCTGCCAGCCATCTTCTGTGACTAACGCTGCTGAGAAAAACTGCTTTGATTTGGTGTGTTTGTGTGGAGTGAGGAGGGTGCATTTCAGAGTAAAACTAGATGTGATGGTAAAACGATGATAGAGATGAAAGGTGTCCCAGAATTTCTCTAGTTCGTGATAGGTTTATGTCAAGGTTTTCTTTTGCTACCAGAGAGTATATTCTTTATTGTCTTAAAACAATTTTTTCAGAAGATTTTATTTATTTATTTTGAGAGAGAGAGAGACAGCACATGAGAGAGCAGGATGAGAGGGGAGGAATGGAAGGAAAGGGAGAGGCAGGCTCCCCGCTGAGCAGAGAGCCTGAGGAGATGGTAAGACGGGGGGCTCGATCCCAGGACCCCTGGGTCATGACCTGAGCCAAAGGCAGACACTCGACTGAGCCAGGTGCCCCTGTCTTAAAACAATTTTTATGGAACTTTGTAAGCACACCCTAAAATAAAGAGGATAGTATTATGAGCTCCGTGTGCCCATCAACTAGCTTCAACAGTTATGAATGTTTTGACAATGTTTCTTCTATGTTGCTGCCACTTTCCCCCCCAGGATAGTTTAAAGCAGATTCCATTCATCATAATATTTCACCTATAAATACTTGAGATATCTCTAACATATAAAGACTAAAAAAAGTATAACCACCATACCACTGTCACATTAAACTAATGATTAATGTTTTCTAATACTTAGTCTGTGTTTAAATTTCTCCAGTTGTGGTGGAGAGGAAAGGATTACAAAGAGGCATGAAGAAATTTTGGGGGTGATGGATGTGTTCATGCTTTTGATTGTGGTGATTTTATAAGTATATAGCATATGTCAACAACTTATCAAATTATGTACTTTAAATATGTGCAGTTTATGTCACTTCTACCTCAGTGAAACTGTTAAAAAATATAGTGATGTGGGTAGAGGCAGACAATATTTTAAAGCATTTTTCCCCAGTTTTCTGAAAAACATCTTTTTATAGTTGGTTTGTTCAAATCAGGATTTAAATATGAACCACACATTAAATGTGGTTCATATGTCTCTAGGTTTCATATAGTCTATAGTAGTTCTATCCCTTTTTTCTTGATGCCATGTATTTGTTAAAGGCTTCAGATCCTGACCCCATAGCCTTTGCCACACCCGGGGTTTGGTAATCCGGCTAACTGCAGCCTTGGGGTAGTGCGTTCTGTCGCCCACATTTCTCACACCCCGGTAGCTAGATCCAGATGCTTCCCTGGAAGCATTTGTTCAGTTCTTGCAGCCAGAGTACTTTATAGGTGATGCCACTGTGAACTCTTTATTGCATCCTATCAGCGTGTAGCCTGTGATTGTCCTGCTTTTAGTGTAAAACTGACCAGTGGAGTCAGGTGATGTCATCCTTACCCACCCTGATAAAGCTTCCTGGTAACTTTCGCCTAGTAGTGTAAGGAGCTGCTGCTTCGCTCCGTTATTTCATTAGGGGTAAATTGCTCACTGGGTGTGTGTTTGTGTAATTTTTAATAGCTCTACTAAGGTGTAACTTACATACAATAAACTGCACATATTTAAAGGGCACAATCCAAGAAGTTTGGGCATACATATACACTTTGACATATGTATACATTTCTGATGACTGTCTGCCTGGCTGCTGTGGAGAACCTAGTGTTTTTGAGGCATACTGCAGGGAACAAACCCTGATTCCTGTGCTCAGATGTTTAAAGGTTAACGCTGATTCTCTCAGTGGTGGCAGTCGAAATTTTCCTTGTGGCAGTGGAGTAGAAGAGGAAGCCTTTAGTTTGGACCTTGCTTTAATACTAGCCTGTTAAGTAGACCACGCCGAAACAACATCAGGTTGTAGCAGATAGGCCTCTTTGATTGGGAGGTAGCGTAATTACTAAGCTCTGAATTAGCCTTGTTTAATGCTTACACAGCCAACCTGGTTATCCTCTATTCTTGGCTGCCACTTCTCTGGGGAGTCACAGGTAACATTTTAAGAGCACGTGTGTGCCCATGTGTGTTTTCCCTGTGGATTCAGAATTTCTTGTGAGTTCTCTTTTTTGGCCACCTTGTCTCCAGTCTACTATAGTCCTGGACAAGGGGATAAGTTTTAGGCACAGGCCTCTTTGGCAAGAGCATTAGGCTAATCAGTCAAAAAGTCGGATCTGTCGAAGGCCAGCTAGCTTAGCATTGTTCCACAGATGGCATCTCTCTAACTCCCATCACTCAGCTTTTCCATCTTGAGCAACTGGAGACCTGGATGAAATTGTATATATCTCAGTCCATGATCGTCACGGCTACCAAACAAAAAGCAAGACCTGTTCAGTAGCTTCATTTTGCAAATACTGTTAATAGTAGTACACATAATGCAAGTGTCAGAATGTGAAAACTCAACCTGAGATGGAGACTCTGCAACGAGATGGAAAGATTTTATATTCAAAAGTACTTGTGGGACTCGGAATATACCAAAAATTGTTGAGTTGTATGGTTTTTTTTTTTTTAAGATTTTATTTAATTTGAGAGAGAGGGCGAGGGAGAGAGCGAGCGTATGCATGTGAGAAGGGTGGGAGGGGGAGGGAGAGAAGCAGACTCCCTGCTAAGTGCAGAGCCCGACGTTGGGGCTCAGTCTCATTACCGGAGACCATGACCTGAGCCCAAACCAAGAGTCAGATGCTTAACTGACGAGCCACCCAGGTGCCCCGAGTTCTATGTTTTAAATGAGTGAATTTTATGGTATATAAACTGTATCAAATAAAGTATTAACAAGTATTTGTGAAAATTAAAATACATTATAGAAATGATACTGAGCATTCTAGGAATAGATGAAGACACTGAGAAGAGAGCTGAAGGCAGAATCTTGAGGAAAGTGTACAATTTTAAGGAAGAGAGAGACACGAAAACAGAGAAGGTGTGATTTTCAGACATAGGAAGAAAACCAGAGAACAGTAGCCTAAAATGCAGGCTAATGAACGTAGCTATACGGAAATTGCCAGTGACCTTTGTGAAAATAGTTTCCATGAAATGAATGTGTTAAGGAGTGAGCTGTAAGATGCCGCTGCACATTACCTTGCCAGAAATGAAATGGGCAGAAGGAGGAAGAGCCCAACAACAGTGTCAGTGATCCTCTGGAGACAGGGCAGACTTTTGTCTATATGTCTCTCCTTCTCTGTCTAGACAGGAGCGACTTGGGCATGTGTGTACCTGGAGAGAAAGGTGAACAAAACAGAGCAGAGACTGAAGATACATCCAGTTCTGGCTCTTACTGTGGTCAGAGAAGTTGGTGTTTGGTACAGAGTAGAGCGTTTGTTCCTTGATGGTTGTGCTGTCCTTGTCATTTTCCTGCTGGGCCACAGGCACAGTCCCTTCCCTGGGCAAAGCAGGGCTGTGGGCCCAGGCCAGAGCTCCCTAGATGAACCCTACTCCTTTCTAATCCAAGAAGGCAGGTCCTAATGCAAGTGCGAGAGCCATTATCACATGGGCATAACCTTCAATCTGCTGTCACCCGAGATTAGACACTCATTCCTGAACACCACTCCTTGATGGCCGAGGCCAGGTGAGCAGTGACACAGCTCACGAGGCTCGGGCACACCCAGCATAGCGGCCATACCATTACCTGTGGCCAAGAGCTGCTGCTGCTTCCCTGGCCGTCCATCCCGGCTCTCGGGTTAGAGAGCTAAAGAACACATTTAGTCACAGCCTCTGAAACCCTCTGGGAGAGTTCTGCCTCCCTGGGAGTCTCTGAGCCATGCTCTGACCTATAAGTTACCCTTCTCCTCCACCCCACCCCACCCCCGGCCACCCCCACATTCAAAAAGAATGGGAGAGGGGGAAAGGGGAGCGGCAGTGTGTGGGGACACTACCCACTTAGCCACATCCCCACACATACACTGCCTTAGCAGAGGGCCTCTTCTTTTTTTTTTTTTTAAGATTTTATTTATTTATTTGACAGAGATAGAGACAGCCAGCGAGAGAGGGAACACAAGCAGGGGGAGTGGGAGAGGAAGAAGCAGGCTCATAGAGGAGGAGCCTGATGTGGGGCTTGATCCCATAACGCCGGGATCACGCTGTGCCACCCAGGCGCCCCCAGAGGGCCTCTTCTGAACACTTTCTTTCACTAACCTCATCCCTTTGAGGCTCTGCTGTGACTTTTTGTTTTTCTTATTTTGTATTTATTGTTTCTGTCTTGTTTTTATTTTAACCATCATCTAAGAATTCAAAAGGCTAGTTTCATTGTATTTATAATACAGCCTTTTAGAGCCTTGCATAATACTCTAGGATGTAGCATTCTTCCCTTTTGGGTTATTAACTGTATCTTTCATCTTTTCCTTAACTGTATATTGGTATTAAATTATATTTTCCCATATCTCTCAGAAACAAAATGTTAACTGAAAACAAAATACATTTTTAATACTTATAAAAATGTATTCACTGTGCCTTTTCAAGGAGTCTTTGCGAGTTTTGTGGTACATGCAATTTAGGGTACATTTAGTAAGTTGAAGGGTTAAAATACCCTGCGCTGTCGCATATGGCAGTGAGCAGAATCGCAGATGTTGATGATACCACGTAATTAGTATTCTTTTATGTAAATGAAGGCTGTCAGCATGTTACCATAGTGTCTACTCTCTCTGAAGCCGGAATTTATGCCACTTGGTCTCACCAAGACCAGGCAGGATTATTCCACTGTCCTCAGTTAAGAACGAAAAAGAAATCAATATGATAAGAGAGAGAAAAGAAATGGAAATCTCCCCAAAGGAGATTATTTTTTCCTATTTGGTTTTTGTTGATTTCTACCCCAGAAGTTTTATTCTGATGATGCAGTTACACATTTAGAATCAGCTAAGAAATTTGCTACATGAGAACAATTGGACTTGTCCAATTAAAAGACAATCATATTTTTAAACTATAGATTTCTGAAAGATGATTGTAATATTCAGTCATGTCATACAGAGACTTTTAAAAAAAATAATGGGATAAGTCTAGAAGTTTCTTACCAGAACAAAAGGCATGAATTGAAGATTTCATTAACTTTTAATTTAATATTTAGTGATACTAACTATAGTAGAATGCTTTTAAATAGTGATTATGTCTTTTAGCTCCAGTTGATTCATAGTTTTAAAATATAATTATAGTAATTAAAGAAGCAAAAGCTAATATTTTCTCAAGTTTACCCCATATGCATATCAATCCAGGGTGTACAGGACAGTCATTGAAAGTAGCTGATCTGCTTGATGATGGAGAACTATTAAGGCACATCTTGTTCTTTGCCGGTTACACTGCACATTTATCTCGTGGATA
This sequence comes from Ursus maritimus, assembly GCF_017311325.1. Taxonomy (NCBI): domain Eukaryota; kingdom Metazoa; phylum Chordata; class Mammalia; order Carnivora; family Ursidae; genus Ursus; species Ursus maritimus. The sequence goes on along the minus strand of NW_024425452.1, from coordinate 1,583,772 downwards.
TTGGGTACCTGTCACACTGGGTGATGTCTGTTTTAAGTGGAAATGTTAGGACTATTATGAGCTTTGGGAACTATGAAGGAAAAGTTGTACATGTCAGAAAAATGTAAAATAGAATTCTTTATGCCTGTGGGTGTTAGGCTTTGTTTTTAAATAAAGTGGTTAGAGTATGTATGAGAGGTAAGTTAAACACATTGTCTTTCTCGAACTAAGTATACCTGGATTGTGTTCTCTTTATTCTTTATCTTGTATGTTGGTTAAAGGGCTTTTTTCTTTTGTGTCACTTTTGGGTGTTTTCCATTTCTCTAGATCCGGAAATGTTTTTTCTCTAGAGAAGCTAGTCTGCCTAGCTTAAATCACTGTGCTGAGGTGCAAAGTAGCCCTGTGTTTTCCTGAATGGATTTACTCTGCCATATGGCAGGTTAGTGAGTCACCACGACAGATTTGTAATGGGAAAAGGGCTGTGCAGGAAGGGATGTGCGTGATCAGCAGATTTATAGATCAGAAAATGAAATCGGAAGAAAGAATTTCCAGAGTGCCCTTTCCGTTTGATAGCTCTCCATGGAGAGGGTGTGGAATGGTTTTTTAGTGTTTTTCTATTTTGGCTTTTGGTTGTTCCAGCATATTTTTTTCTAGCACAGGAATTGATTTTGCAAGGCATCAGTGTTCTAGGTGTTGTGTTGCTGTATTCCTGTTCATGGAGATATTCTCTTTATAGGACTTGAAGCTGTGATGTGTTTCATGTGATAAGATCTCAGTAGCGATTAAATTCCTGAAGACACATCAAAGCTCCTGTTGGCTAAAATGGGAATTTGCCAGGTTTTGAGTCATAAGAAGAGGCTATTCAGATATGATTCAGCGAGTACTGACTCTTTCAAAGGAAAGAAAACAAAAAGAAAAGCCAAATGAGCTGAAGATCTGTGCTATCCAGTATTGCAGCCACTAGCCACATACAGCCACTATTTAAATTTAAATTAAATTAATTAGAATTAAATAAAATTAAAAAGTCAGTCCCTCAGTCTCACTAGCCACATTTCAGGTACTCAGTAGGCACACAAGGCTAGTTAATATGGTATTAGGCAACACAGATAAATTATATTTCCATCATTGCAGAAAGTTCTATTGGACAATATTAGTCAAAGCGGAAGATTTTGAGGAAGAAAATGCTTTCTTTAGTTTCCATGAAGATATCTTCATCCCTAAATAACTTACTAGATTAGAGCAGTGGTTCTAAGGTTTTAATGTACAAGTGAGTCATCTGTAGGGGTTATTTAAAATGGAGCTTTGAGACTCCTCCCCAGACTCTCATCCATCAGGTTTGGAGCTATGACCAGAAATCTGTACATATATATAATATGTATCCTAGGGAATTCTGATGCTGGTAAGTGGCTCAGGAACTACATCTTTAAAAATACTAAGTAAGTGAGAAACTTGGGAATTGCTAGTCTCTTGACTCCCCCCCCTTCATTCTTCCATTACTGACTTTAATTTGTGTCCCCAGTAATTGGTTGTAAGCATCATGTGTACCCAACTTGAGCTCCTGATCGGTAATAAGTAACAAAAAGAAAATTCATTTATTTACCATCTCATCTTTTAATGTATGTTCTATAAAAAGTAAACAGAAATGTTTATTTCAGTACCATTCTGGACTGTGTGGGAGGGTAATTCTGACACCTTTGACCACTGAGATTTGAACACCCGCAAAATTACAAAGGAGTAAAAAAAGAAATAGAACACATGGTCCTCTCTGTGAAGATCATATCTAGTTAGGAAATGGATAAATATATCCAGAGACCTGACTTAAAGGGCACTTAGTAAAAAAAATTAATAATTTGAAAAATAATGTAGGAGAAACTAAATCCTGAAAGAACTCAATGGAAAAGCGTGATCCAATCTGATTGAAAATAATAATAATAATCTAGGTTGCTTTCCTTTGTATGATCTTAAGAGCTTCTTATCTAGGGACTTGGCCTTTGCCAATCTGAAATGGGCAATAAAAAATGGGAAGGATCTCTAATTTGGTCCCATGGTATAGTTGTGGGTTTTGGCAATAGGACCAGGCCAAAAAAGGCATCTGGAAACCAACTAAAGGGACTACTCAGAGTGTACTGGATTTAAAACTTCTCTGGGTGACTCCATAATCATGGAACTTCATTTGCTCACAGAAATGAAAGTGGAGAAGAAATGAGGGTGAAGGAAGTTCACTTTATAAGAGGAACTACCTTAGGAATTTCAAATACTGGTCCTGGGAAAGAAAAAAAAAACTGTCAAGGTTCCAAAGAATACAAAGTTTTCTTTTAAAATAATTGTCTAGCCTCTTCTTGAAGAAATTGCCCATTAGGCTTCTCTGAGGAACAATATTGAAGAAGCAATGTTAGGAAGACAGAAAGAAAAAAAAAAACTCAATATGTTGTTACTTTTTTATTTTTTAATTTTTTTTAAATTTTATTTATTTTTTTAAAGATTTTTATTTATTTATTCGACAGAGACAGCCAGCGAGAGAGGGAACACAAGCAGGGGGAGTGGGAGAGGAAGAAGCAGGCTCATAGCGGAGGAGCCTGATGTGGGGCTTGATCCTGTAATGCCGGGATCACGCCCTGAGCCAAAGGCAGATGCTTAACCGCTGTGCCACCCAGGCGCCCCGTTGTTACTTTTTTAAAAAGCATTTTCACATATATCATCAGGAAGATTTGCTTTTTTTCCCTTTTTGCCACTTGTCCTAAGAGTCAGATCTGTCTAATTCTGTACTTACCTATACTTTCAGTAAAGAAAGTAAACATTTCCCTACCCTTTCTACAAGACGTACATGTTCTTTTCACCTTGTCTTAGTCCGTCAGGGTCGCTATAATAAAAATACCATAGACTGAGTGGCTTATGTACAGCAAACATTTCTTACAGTTCTGAGGCTGGGAAGTCCAAGATCATGGCACCAGATTTCATGTCTGGTAAGGACTTCCTGGTTTGTGACCATAATGCTGGCTTTTCGCTATGTCCTCACATGGGTGAGGGTGATGGAACTGTTTTGTAAGGGCACTAAAAATCCCATTAGTGAAGGCTCATCCCTTGAAGGTCACCCCATTCAGGGCCTAATCATCTCCCAAAGGCCCCACCTCCTACTACCATTACCTTAGTGAGGTGGGAGGTATTGAAGCATGTGAAAGGGGGGTACACAAACATTCAGACCATAGTAGACCTATAAAATGTTATTAAGATTGGGGTGCTTAGCTGGTTCAGTTTGTAGAACACGTGACTCCTGATCTAGGGCTTGTTTGAACAGCATATTGGGCATAGAACCTACTGAAAAGTTATTTAGATTGAGGCTCACACACTACCTCCTTAGAGAGGTTCTTTGGACTCAAGAAAATAAAAATGGTACTTTGTACTATAGAGGACTTTGTCTTTCTTACCTTATCCTGTTACCTCTGCTTTGAAATACATTGAAACCGACAGCCTTTTTGAGGGCCTTCATCTCTCACTGGTACATGAAACATGTCTCTCCTCCCCTCTGTCCCTTTTGTGCAGACAACTAGGATCTTGAACAGTACAAGATATGGAGGCTTTCACTTCCAGGACATCATCTGTTGGTTCAGAATACAAGTCTCTTTCCCCTGGTGGAACTCAGGGTAATGCCATTTCCTCAGGAAGACAGATCAGCCTCACCTAAAAATTAGCTGATATTCAAGAACTATCACAGGCTTAGAAAATGTAAAGATTCAACTTGGTGCTAAGCCCTCCCCCCAGTATTAATTTCTTTTTTTTTTTTTAACTTCCTTCCAAAGGAACCAATTTTGAATTGAAAAGTAATGAGCATTGAATTGAAAATGCCAGTTGCAAGCCTTTTTTCTAGGAAAATATTTTGGCTGAAAGCTCTCTTTCTCTCTCTCTCTGGGGGCTCTGTCGTGCCAGGTTGAAAGTGTGGAGCCTTCTATAAGACATGGATAGATGCAAACATGTCGGGCGCTTGCGGCTCGCCCAGGACCACTCCATCCTGAACCCGCAGAAGTGGTGCTGCAGGGAGTGCGCCACCACCGAGTCCGTGTGGGCTTGTCTCAAGTGCTCCCACGTGGCCTGCGGCCGCTACATCGAGGATCACGCCCTGAAACACTTTGAGGAGACGGGGCACCCGCTAGCCATGGAGGTCCGGGATCTGTACGTGTTCTGTTACCTGTGCAAGGACTACGTGCTCAACGATAACCCCGAGGGGGACCTGAAGCTGCTCAGAAGCTCCCTCCTGGCGGTCAGGGGCCAGAAGCAAGACCCGCCGCTGCGGCGCGGGCGGACGCTGCGGTCCATGGCCTCGGGCGAGGACGCCGTCCCGCCGCAGCGCGCTCCTCAGGGACAGCCGCAGATGCTCACGGCTCTGTGGTACCGGCGCCAGCGCCTGCTGGCCAAGACGCTGCGGCTCTGGTTCGAGAAGAGCTCCCGCGGCCAGGCGAAGCTGGAGCAGCGGCGGCAGGAGGAGGCGCTGGAGCGCAAGAAGGAGGAGGCGCGGCAGCGGCGGCGCGAGGTGAAGCGGCGGCTGCTGGAGGAGCTGGCCAGCGCCCCTCCGCGCAAGAGCGCGCGCCTGCTGCTGCACGCGCCCCGCGCCGCCGCCCCGCGCCCCGCCTCGCCGCGC